>NC_088317.1:6606720-6907025 GCF_910592395.1 Lineus longissimus
CCAATTTGGTCCGTCTGTACATTGCTGAAGTGTCCCCTATCTACCTTATCAACTGCACTTCCACAAAATAGGCAATCGGTTTCACTGTCAAAACCTCCACTCGACTGTCTTGTGGTTCTCTTTGCTGGTACAGAACCACCGGCTTTCCTCTTAAGATAGCACTGAATGTCTTTATCGTTTATGTATAGTTTACGACAGCTGCTGTGAACTTCATCAGTGGCTGCAACTATAACATTGTCTTTCCGCTTAACACTGGCTGCATTTATTGTGTTAGCCCCTTTCTCTGTAATGGCAACGGAGTCACTGGAATCCGCAATCTCCGCTTCGCAGATAGGGCAAATAGCTTGACTGACTGTGCTTGCACTCATTGTTGCATAATGGCTGAAGGAAATAAACAAAAATGACAGTGAGATATTCAGGTAAACTTATTTGGCACATCAGGGCTATGTTAAAACAATTGTTGTTATGTAGTGTTAATTCCAACCTATTGCATCTGGCGATACCCCCTCCACATGCCAAAACTGTATGATCAATGGTTATTAGTTTGATTCCAGCAAACTGTATAAATACACTCTTGGCTTCCCATATTGAGAGGAAGAAATTGAAAACCACATGGCCCGCCACATGGCCTGCTTGAGGGCTTCATATAGGCCCTAAATCGTACAACACAAGATAATAAACTACTTCCTCATCTGCAGACCTGCCTTACAATCAGTACTGAGTGTTACAGGAATGATGTTTCAGTGTCAAATTTAGTAATGAAGGGATTATTAGCGGATTATCTTGCATTATTTAAGAAGTGGTTTCTTGTAGATTACGAAGATGGCAGCACTGAAAATATGGAAGGTGACAACAGCAAAAATTCTTTACTTACCTGATTTTCAGGTCTGTAATCATTGAATCTATATGGAAATGGCTTTTTTGTGTTCCTTACCCCAATAACCTGGGGATAGACACCAAGATAGCACTGAATGATTTGATTCACAATAACTGAGTCATGGCTAAAAACATGTGTCGGCCGCCATTTTCGGACGCCACATTGGATTTCTATGATATGTAATTGTCCAATTTCATTTTCTTTTGTATCATTGCATTCCTTGACCCCCAAAACATATGGATAGACACCAAAATCATCAAATTTGAGTGACTAATAACTGAGTTATGGCCATTGAGAGGTTTTGGCGGCCATCTTGGACGCCATCTTGAAAATGACCCTTTTCCGGGGGTTGGATTTTGGTAGACTTTTAGTATGTTATAAAGCACATCAAAACCTAACAGAATCAGTTGAAAAACCTTTTGTTGCAATTTTTTTGGGGTTGAGGGGGTATTTGTCATATATTGACCCGACTATGTATGTGTGTATCATATGATAAGTTCACAATCTAACAGAGACAAAGGAAACCCAGCATGGTTAAGAGAATTAGGAAAGGTGAGCTCTTTAAACCCTTAAAACTCTGATGTTAACCATCATCTATTGGAAATAAGATAATCTATCGAATCTATAAATATTGATAATTGTACACACCATGTTTTGCCTCTAGAATTTCACATGATGCCTTAGATTTTGATAGATACAAATTGTAGGAAAATAGGTACAGTATTTCTCAGTGTGCTGGTCTCCAAGAAAAGGCCTAGCTCTTGTTTACATTCTGTGTTACTTGAGGTCAGCTAGATAGCATGCACGAAAATGATGCTAGATATGCTCGAGCAGGGGTTGAGACTGTAGAAAGGTTGTTGAGTCCAATGGTTGCTACAATGAGCCTAAATAACACCAGGAGATAATGGAAGAAATTGATGTGCTGATATTTCACAAAAGGCAGAAACAAACAAACAGTCCGTGTCAAACAGCCAAGCTCAGAGCAACATGCACCTGGTTTTGCTGTGACGGGTCACATTTCAAAACAAACTTGCTAATGCCCGCCATACACGATCCCATTTTATAGTATAGCAAATGCTATACCATTTTTCGTCCAATTTAATTGGATGCAAATATTTGCTACCCCGCCGTACACCATCCTAATTATTTCATAGCAAATATTACCTAACATCAAAAATGGGATCGTGTATGGCGGGGTTATAATTTAATGTAGGATTGACCTTTTATTGGCAAGTAACATCAAATGATTTTAATGTCAAGTGTCATGTCTTGTTCAGTGTATTGTTCTTATGGCCTATATAGGCCCTCGCACTTCTAGCTTTGCCATTCGTGACAACAGAATGCCACCAGTACTATCAAAACTGGCTTCGGCGGCTTCTGCAGCCGTTGTACTGTTGGCCGTGGGAGTTTCTTGCCGCAAGAAGAAACGGACGACGAGGAGGAGGCGAAGATACTGGACGAGAAAATGGATATTGCGGAGGCCATTAAAAGGGGCATATAGCCTTTTAATGGACGAGTTGCGTCTTGAGGACCCTGCCTCATACAGAAACTACCTGAGAATGGATGAGCAGACCTTTAATGAACTGTTGGTAAAGATGTCCCCACTGATTACCAAAGCGGATACCAACATGAGGGAAGCCATTTCCCCTGGCGAGAGATTGGCATTAACCCTCCGGTTTCTCGCAACAGGTGAAACATATCAGAGTATGGAGTATTCTACCAGAGTCAGTGCAACCACTATCGGAAGATTCGTGCCTGAGGTGTGCAGACATTTATATGAATGCCTAAAAGAAGACTACCTGAAGGTAAAAATGAAGAAAAAAACATTGTTTCTTAATGAAGATTTAATTCAATAGATTGATCTTGTATTTCAGCATGAAAATGTTACATCATTAGATGTGGTTATAATCGTAGGGCTCTGATACTTGACTACAATTGACGCCTTCATAACATTGGTCAGTAACATGTGGAGTCTGAGAATATGGTCTAAACAATCTTGATTGTGGTTGTTGCATCCCAGATATGCCTACATTTGTTTCTGTACCAGGATGTGATGCTGATAGGCCTACTTCATAATTTCTGGTGGTAGAATACCCATCAATTTTACTGGTTTTACTCATCAAGTCGTGGTCTTGACCATCAAACAGGGCTATAGTAATCTTTCGCTTTACACTTTGCAAAACATGAGGTGACTAATTGCCCTTAGTTCACTAGCAACAAATGTACCAAATGTTGCGCATGGATCGTCAACTGGTGTTGTTAAAGCAGCATCCTTAAGTTCAGTTAGAACGTTGGTAGCCTTTCGAATCATGGCATTTTCTTCAGATATTCCCCCCTTCTTTTGCTTCTTTCCACGGCTCGGGGGAATGAGGCCTAGGGACGTCTTGGTTTGAGGTGCACTCGTAGAAGCTTCATCCATATCATCAACTATGCTTTCATCGTCAGACACACCAGTACGCTCGCCCTTAAAGAGAAAAATTAAACAATGAAATACAATGTTCCTCAACAATACCTATATTCTTCTTTTCCAGCTACCTTCAACGGAAGAAGAATGGCTGGTGATCGCAAAAGGGTTTGAAACACGATGGAACTTTCCACATTGTCTTGGGGCCCTTGACGGGAAACATGTTGTCTTCCGTTCACCACTTAACCAGGGATCATACTTGTACAACTACAAGGGTACACACAGTCTTGTTCTGTTTGCTCTTGTTGATTCAGACTACAAATTCCTAATGGTGGATGCGGGAACCAACGGTCGTGTGGGAGATGGTGGAGTCTTTCGGAAAAGTGACCTCAACTCGGCGATGAAAGATGGAACCATAAATTTCCCTCCGCACGAACGTTTAACAGGTGGTCAAATGGCAGTCCCCTATTTCATTGTGGGCGATGACGCGTTCCCATTGCAAAAAGACCTAATGAAACCGTACCCATTCCGTGATATGGATATTTCCAAAAGGACTTTAAATTATCGACTGAGCAGGGCTAGACGTGTTGTTGAAAACGCCTTTGGAATTCTAGCTAATAGATTCAGAGTGTTCTTAGCACCAATTCTGTTGTCTCCAGAAAAGGTTGAAATTCTCATTCTAGCTGCATGCGCCCTTCACAATTTTCTACGTGTTAAAAAAACAAATTCATTCTATCCTCCTGGATCGCTCGACCGGGAAGATACTGCACGTGGTACTGTATGCCAAGGTCATTGGAGGAATGTGAAGAAGTCCAAAGATGCATATGTGGACGTGTCTGTGCAAGGTGGAAACAGAACGACCTATACAGCACAGAATATCAGGGATGAGTTGCGTCGATACGTCAACAGTGATGACGGACGCGTACCTTGGCAGAATAAGTTCATTTAAATGATTACTCCGACCCGCATTCTATAAAGGTAGCTTGCAGGTTGTGTATGTTTTAGTAGGTTTTATGATTCTTGTAGCATAAAACAGGTGTTCCTAAAAAACTGATTAATGTAAACCTTTGGTCATTTCGGGCCTGAAATCTGTAAAATCAGTACTTGTTCAAAACTGGTAAAATGTATGCAAGCTCCCCTAAATAAGAACCGAATAGAAAAATTACCTCGTAAGTGGTTTCTTCATTATCATCTACCATGTCTACGTTCTTGCGGGATTTCGCCATTGAACTTGTGCTTGTTCGTGGTTGAACGTGGTCTTTCAAGAAATGTAGTTTTTTAAACCACCAAACAGTTGGAGTGTACTGGTCATCTGTCCCAGCGCCCGACTTCTTTTTACTTTTCATTTTCTCAAGCTCTTGCGAATAGCTGCTCCGAAGGCCATTAATTTTTTTCTTTACGCCATCCACGGTGCAATCGGAACGATGATTCTGGAGCTGTTCCACAATTTCCTGGTAGGCCAACTCCTTCTTTATCCTGTTATGATAATTCGGATCCTTTACATCATAAAGTTCACCCCGGAGCCGATATTCCTCAATGAGGATGTCGACGTCGACCTGATTCCATGTAGTTATTGGCCTACGTGCTGCCATAACTGGGCTTGGTGTAGTAATGTGAGCCTTGCTCATGAACGCATCCAGATATAAAGGGTTTCGTTACATCAGGGAGGTATTATTAATAATACCTCCATGGTTAATAAGGCTGGTTTATACTTCATAGCGATGCGTCGCACGGTCGCACGGGTCGCATTGATCGTTTGCCTGGTCGCCCTGATCGCTGTGAAATCGGACATGAGTAGATGACATCATCCGCAACGCACGTAGTACAATTGCGTGCACATCGCGCTATCTAACCTTGATTTATTTCGAGCAATGAACCACGCGGACAGCCCGGCGCAGGCCAAACCTACAAATTCACGTATGAAGTAGACCCGATAGACACGCGATGCTCGTCGCGCCAAAAGCATGCAGGGTTAATTGTACAATAATAATGCTATCCCGACATACACCGTATGATTTTATTGTATAGCATTTAATTGTACAAGAAAAATAGGACAGAACCTATTCGTGTATTTCTTGCTATACTAAAAAATTTTGACAAAGTTTCCCGACATACACGGTCCAATAAAATGGTATAGCATTTGATACTATAAAATGGGATCGTGTTTGGCGGGCATAATGCCCGCCATACACGATCCCATTTTATAGTATAGCAAATGCTATACCATTTTTCGTCCAATTTAATTGGATGCAAATATTTGCTACCCCGCCGTACACCATCCTAATTATTTCATAGCAAATATTACCTAACATCAAAAATGGGATCGTGTATGGCGGGGTTATAATTTAATGTAGGATTGACCTTTTATTGGCTAGTAACATCAAATGATTTTAATGTCAAGTGTCATGTCTTGTTCAGTGTATTGTTCTTATGGCCTATATAGGCCCTCGCACTTCTAGCTTTGCCATTCGTGACAACAGAATGCCACCAGTACTATCAAAACTGGCTTCGGCGGCTTCTGCAGCCGTTGTACTGTTGGCCGTGGGAGTTTCTTGCCGCAAGAAGAAACGGACGACGAGGAGGAGGCGAAGATACTGGACGAGAAAATGGATATTGCGGAGGCCATTAAAAGGGGCATATAGCCTTTTAATGGACGAGTTGCGTCTTGAGGACCCTGCCTCATACAGAAACTACCTGAGAATGGATGAGCAGACCTTTAATGAACTGTTGGTAAAGATGTCCCCACTGATTACCAAAGCGGATACAAACATGAGGGAGGCCATTTCCCCTGGCGAGAGATTGGCATTAACCCTCCGGTTTCTCGCAACAGGTGAAACATATCAGAGTATGGAGTATTCTACCAGAGTCAGTGCAACCACTATCGGAAGATTCGTGCCTGAGGTGTGCAGACATTTATATGAATGCCTAAAAGAAGACTACCTGAAGGTAAAAATGAAGAAAAAAACATTGTTTCTTAATGAAGATTTAATTCAATAGATTGATCTTGTATTTCAGCATGAAAATGTTACATCATTAGATGTGGTTATAATCGTAGGGCTCTGATACTTGACTACAATTGACGCCTTCATAACATTGGTCAGTAACATGTTGAGTCTGAGAATATGGTCTAAACAATCTTGATTGTGGTTGTTGCATCCCAGATATGCCTACATTTGTTTCTGTACCAGGATGTGATGCTGATAGGCCTACTTCATAATTTCTGGTGGTAGCATACCCATCAATTTTACTGGTTTTACTCATCAAGTCGTGGTTTTGACCATCAAACAGGGCTATAGTAATCTTTCGCTTTACACTTTGCAAAACATGAGGTGACTTAATTGCCCTTAGTTCACTAGCAACAAATGTACCAAATGTTGCGCATGGATCGTCAACTGGTGTTGTTAAAGCAGCATCCTTAAGTTCAGTTAGAACGTTGGTAGCCTTTCGAATCATGGCATTTTCTTCAGATATTCCCCCCTTCTTTTGCTTCTTTCCACGGCTCGGGGAATGAGGCCTAGGGACGTCTTGGTTTGAGGTGCACTCGTAGAAGCTTCATCCATATCATCAACTATGCTTTCATCGTCAGACACACCAGTACGCTCGCCCTTAAAGAGAAAAATTAAACAATGAAATACAATGTTCCTCAACAATACCTATATTCTTCTTTTCCAGCTACCTTCAACGGAAGAAGAATGGCTGGTGATCGCAAAAGGGTTTGAAACACGATGGAACTTTCCACATTGTCTTGGGGCCCTTGACGGGAAACATGTTGTCTTCCGTTCACCACTTAACCAGGGATCATACTTTTACAACTACAAGGGTACACACAGTCTTGTTCTGTTTGCTCTTGTTGATTCAGACTACAAATTCCTACTAATGGTGGATGCGGGAACCAACGGTCGTGTGGGAGATGGTGGAGTCTTTCGGAAAAGTGACCTCAACTCGGCGATGAAAGATGGAACCATAAATTTCCCTCCGCACGAACGTTTAACAGGTGGTCAAATGGCAGTCCCCTATTTCATTGTGGGCGATGACGCGTTCCCATTGCAAAAAGACTTAATGAAACCGTACCCATTCCGTGATATGGATATTTCCAAAAGGACTTTAAATTATCGACTGAGCAGGGCTAGACGTGTTGTTGAAAACGCCTTTGGAATTCTAGCTAATAGATTCAGAGTGTTCTTAGCACCAATTCTGTTGTCTCCAGAAAAGGTTGAAATTCTCATTCTAGCTGCATGCGCCCTTCACAATTTTCTACGTGTTAAAAAAACAAATTCATTCTATCCTCCTGGATCGCTCGACCGGGAAGATACTGCACGTGGTACTGTATGCCAAGGTCATTGGAGGAATGTGAAGAAGTCCAAAGATGCATATGTGGACGTGTCTGTGCAAAGTGGAAACAGAACGACCTATACAGCACAGAATATCAGGGATGAGTTGCGTCGATACGTCAACAGTGATGACGGACGCGTACCTTGGCAGAATAAGTTCATTAAAATGATTACTCCGACCCGCATTCTATAAAGGTAGCTTGCAGGTTGTGTATGTTTTAGTAGGTTTTATGATTCTTGTAGCATAAAACAGGTGTTCCTAAAAAACTGATTAATGTAAACCTTTGGTCATTTCGGGCCTGAAATCTGTAAAATCAGTACTTGTTCAAAATTGGTAAAATGTATGCAAGCTCCCCTAAATAAGAACCGAATAGAAAAATTACCTCGTAAGTGGTTTCTTCATTATCATCTACCATGTCTACGTTCTTGCGGGATTTCGCCATTGAACTTGTGCTTGTTCGTGGTTGAACGTGGTCTTTCAAGAAATGTAGTTTTTTAAACCACCAAACAGTTGGAGTGTACTGGTCATCTGTCCCAGCGCCCGACTTCTTTTTACTTTTCATTTTCTCAAGCTCTTGCGAATAGCTGCTCCGAAGGCCATTAATTTTTTTCTTTACGCCATCCACGGTGCAATCGGAACGATGATTCTGGAGCTGTTCCACAATTTCCTGGTAGGCCAACTCCTTCTTTATCCTGTTATGATAATTCGGATCCTTTACATCATAAAGTTCACCCCGGAGCCGATATTCCTCAATGAGGATGTCGACGTCGACCTGACTCCATGTAGTTATTGGCCTACGTGCTGCCATAACTGGGCTTGGTGTAGTAATGTGAGCCTTGCTCATGAACGCAAAGGGTTTCGTTACATCAGGGAGGTATGGTTAATAAGGCTGGTTTATACTTCATAGCGATGCGTCGCACGGGTCACATTGATCGTTTGCCTGGTCCCCCTGATCGCTGTGAAATCGGACATGAGTAGATGACATCATCCGCAACGCACGTAGTACAATTGCGTGCACATCGCGCTATCTAACCTTGATTTATTTCGAGCAATGAACCACGCGGACAGCCCGGCGCAGGCCAAACCTACAAATTCAAAGTAGACCCGATAGACACGCGATGCTCGTCGCGCCAAAAGCATGCAGGGTTAATTGTACAATAATAATGCTATCCCGACATACACCGTATGATTTTATTGTATAGCATTTAATTGTACAAGAAAAATAGGACAGAACCTATTCGTGTATTTCTTGCTATACTATGCCCGCCATACACGATCCCATTTTATAGTATAGCAAATGCTATACCATTTTTCGTCCAATTTAATTAGATGCAAATATTTGCTACCCCGCCGTACACCATCCTAATTATTTCATAGCAAATAGTACCTAACATCAAAAATGGGATCGTGTATGGCGGGGTTATAATTTAATGTAGGATTGACCTTTTATTGGCTAGTAACATCAAATGATTTTAATGTCAAGTGTCATGTCTTGTTCAGTGTATTGTTCTTATGGCCTATATAGGCCCTCGCACTTCTAGCTTTGCCATTCGTGACAACAGAATGCCACCAGTACTATCAAAACTGGCTTCGGCGGCTTCTGCAGCCGTTGTACTGTTGGCCGTGGGAGTTTCTTGCCGCAAGAAGAAACGGACGACGAGGAGGAGGCGAAGATACTGGACGAGAAAATGGATATTGCGGAGGCCATTAAAAGGGGCATATAACGCACGTAGTACAATTGCGTGCACATCGCGCTATCTAACCTTGATTTATTTCGAGCAATGAACCACGCGGACAGCCCGGCGCAGGCCAAACCTACAAATTCACGTATGAAGTAGACCCGATAGACACGCGATGCTCGTCGCGCCAAAAGCATGTAGGGTTAATTGTACAATAATAATGCTATCCCGACATACACCGTATGATTTTATTGTATAGCATTTAATTGTACAAGAAAAATAGGACAGAACCTATTCGTGTATTTCTTGCTATACTAAAAAATTTCGACAAAGTTTCCCGACATACACGGTCCAATAAAATGGTATAGCATTAGCTATACTATAAAATGGGATCGTGTATGGCGGGCATAAAAAAATTCGACAAAGTTTCCCGACATACACGGTCCAATAAAATGGTATAGCATTTGCTATACTATAAAATGGGATCGTGTATGGCGGGCATAACCAGCGGGTTTAATTCAGATCAAATGAGCTGATATGGTCAGTGGCCAGGAATTCTATAACACCTCGGTAAAAATGTTTAGTCTTTATGATGGATAATGTATGAGCCTCGTTTCGGCCGAATGTAGGTAAAAAAGGTACAGGTAAAAAAGGTACAGGTAAAAAAGGTACGGTAAAAAAGGTACAGGAAAAAAAGGTACAAGTAAAAAAGGTATCGGTAAAAAAGGTACAAGAAAAATGGGGACTTGGTAAAAAAGGTACAGGTATGGTGTCTTTGCTGTCAAATGTTATAAATTGCACGTCTTGTTTATTGTAAATGAAGTCAAATTTTGGGGTTATTATGATTATTATGTAGATGTTGTGTGGTGGAGGTAACTTATACTGAGATAGGCAAAGTTTAGATATGTTTTCAATCAGTCAGTCAAATGGAAACCATGTTATGTGTTGGTTATTTGTTTTTTGTGTATCCAAACTAATTACTTCCTTGCTAGAGTAAAGTTGATTAACTTCTAATTGCCAAAGCATAATCCAATTAACAATCAATCAGAAAATCCCTTGTCCAAGGTGGATTGTTCCAGGTCTGGTATTAATTAGGAAGGTCTTCCCAAGCTGATACCACCTGGAATATTTATTTTACTGATACCAACGGTTTTGAATACATTCAGGGTTTCTTTAGCACTTTTGTAACTATGAACCTAAGGGCTTCTAACTGTAAATGAGTAATCAAAGAGGACATTGGCCATCAGTACCCATTCAGTCACCAGCCACGATGGAGGTTATTACAAATAATAAAGGGGGTCAGAAGATATGTCTCAACGGTTACATGTTCAATCGACACCGGTCTACTGCTGATCACACTTACTGGCGATGTAGTTGTCACAACACTGGCTGCAAGGGTAGATTACGAACCACGCTGAACATTGAAAATCCAGCTCCTCTCTCCGAACACAATCATGATCCAGAGCAACGCAATGTTGATGTTACGAAGGCGAGGGCTTCGATGAAACGACTTGCTGCCGAATCACTGGATAGTAAACCAAGTCAGATCCTCGCTCGGCCACAGAGATTTCCGTGAGTCAACCATGACCTCTTGGGTTGGTATGGAATGTGTCGAAAGCAGATTTTTGGCATATTATGCCTATATTGAGAGTTTTAGGTGTTTAAGAAAAGAAATTGATAGCCCTATTGTCGGTGGTATTGGGTGGTCTCACCAAATACTGCTCGGGTTCGGGTGAAAATGTCACTTAACCAAAATCGTTCGGTGTTTGGTCAGACAATTAATACGTCTAGTTCAGTATCAATTCCTTTAACCGTCAAGAAATGTACAGGCCAATAAGTTTAAGTTAGCAAAAGGCTATTAAACAAGAGGCCCATGGGTCTTACGCTCAGCTGACAGAAGATAGTTTGAAGTATTCTGGGTTTTCTCAAGGATGAAGATTATTTAAAGGGGATTATAGAGGCATCTATATTGTAAAGGTTTTGTTGGTATTTGAAAGGCCGGTGCATTCATACTGAAGACGTGGAGACATAGGCTTGTTATCAGACGCCCTAATCAGCTAATGGTAGGTGTTGTTGGTAATTTTGATGGTACATGTAGACAAGAGATGGTTTTAGAGTCTTTTCATGATGGTACACAAAGTTGTTCCAGCATTTCTTGTACACTCTTGGGTTTAGTGGACACTGTGTTAAGAGATGGATGAGATGAAATCAGCATTGTCTATACATAAGTGCTGATTTGAGAATGATAACATTAACTAAAAGTTTATAAAAATGTTAATAAAATTATTGTCCTGTCCAGCAGGTGATTAGAATTACAATGTACACATAATAGGTGTTTAAAAAAACATTTCTATATTTGATTTCTTTATTACCCCTAAACTACAACTTCGATATGGATCAAATATTAATAGCATGTTACAGACATTTGACCTATTCATTTTATAAGTTGCAATGATGTTAACCAGTAAAATCTGAGGACTCCATGTCGAGAGTGCATGGTTTTATGAGGGTTGATCAAAAAATGACAATCTATGTGATCTTTAATGACTCATTATTATAGCCTATTATGTAACTAAACTTTACCATAAAAACTTACGGACATCAGTCGCATTCTTTAAAAATCGGGTCCGTATTGGAGATGCAGTTTAGGTTTAATAACCATATCAAAAGTGGAAATGTTTTTTAAACGCCTAGTAATTTTGATTTTTATTAATCATATTTCAATCACATATAAAATCACTCATTAAGAAACAAAAGTAAAATGATTACCGTATTCTTGCACATTTAATGGCACCACTGTCGTCATACCTGAACTGTTGGTAAAAGTGGAGTGCTGGTATGAATGAACAGGAAGACCAATTTTGAATACATGTTGGTAGAGATGAACTACAAAACTACTGTATGGCATTTGAAAGGAAATAAAACTATTGTTGATGTTGCTTTGTTTCATGCCACACGGGTGTTTCAGTTAGTGATTTTGCTTTGGTAGCAATCAGAATGCTGAATGGACAAAATGATGCAGAGAGAAGATCAGTTACTGGAAGGCAAATGTATGAAATTCAGTGTATCATAGGGTCTACATTATTCAACTGAATCTATTCATATCAACATGGCGGTAAAAGTGATCTAATAAGTAGTGGGAATTTTTTTTTCAATTTCACACCTAATGGCATGCCGTTAAAAGTGCGAGAAAATTCGGTAACTTTGCAACTGCCAGTGATGATTTCATCAAAAGTACCAAAAAATGGAAAAACCATGAAAATAAGTGGAATTTTCCCTCATTGCTATTATTTGTAAGTGCTTGATGTGAGCTTTCAGCAATTTTCTATGATTTTGTTTATTTTGTAATTCTTATGAAATCGGGACTGGTAGTAACAGGGTAAAAATGATAAATGCAAGTTTTATTACAGAGGGTGTTCCAAAAAAGGAAACTGAGTTACACCTTAAATTCCTTGGTTACTGGGAAAAATGAAAAACCACTAGTTGTTACATAATTTTCTCCTCTGACATCATATCTGATTTATCGTAATGGATGACCCAGCACTGACTACCAAAACTGACCATGTCAGAAATGATTTTACATCAACATCAGTTAATTGTCAATGAAAACGTCGAAGTTTCATTGGGTTGAAATGGAAGATTTAAAGGTAAATTAAATTTGTTAGCAAAGCTTTGAATAGGACATTGGTACTGGTCCATTCAGTGTTGCAAAATTGACTCCGCCAAAAATGGAGCAAGGTCAGATTCGACATGGTGCGTCTCAGTAGACAGTGCTTGGTCATCCATGGAGATAAAATTGAATGTCAGGATGTCCCGCAAAAGAGGAAATAATTATGTGACAGATGGTGGTCTTAGTGGTCTCTGATTTCTGCTTTAGTCGTTCATTGTCACAAAATCAGCAGGTGAATTTAGGTGTTAGTGGTGTATGAGCATTTTTGACGAGGTTGGTTTTGGTATTCAGTGCTAGACGATCGATGAAGACAAATCAGCTATCATGCGAAAGAGGAGAGAATCATGCAACAGATGGTGGTTTCCAATTTCTCCAATATTTAGCAATAACCAAGGAATACACTGATATATCTTGGTTTCCTTTTTTCTGGGACACCCTGTATAGGCCTATGGCAAGTTTGGATGGATTTTCTCCAGCAGGTTATCAGAATTTCAATGTAGCAAATCACATATAGAAATATTGATTAAGAAACAAAAATACTAGTAAAATTATTAACAGAAATAATGTAGGAAGTGGTGTCTTTTTACTAATACACAAGACTTTACAAAGTTTGAACAATACAGGGTAAACGAACATGAATGATTGACATAACTTAATACTCATGAATCAAGTATAGAAGTTAACTTGGTTAAACTTGTAATGATACTACATAAGTACAGGGTGACTAGACAAGACCGTTGAACTGATGGAATTGAAACTTTCAGGAGAGTACATGTAGATGAAATATGAAGCATATGTACCTTTTCAGGAGTGGATGTGACAAGTACCTTTATGGGTTGCAATTGTTTCTGGTCACCGTGTATTCAAGTTGGCAGTGGGAGACTTGTTTTTAGCAAGTGATTAAAGTTTCAAGTGATTTAAGACTCCGTGCTGAATGATACTGCCATGAGATTGGTGTTGAATTTTACCCCGAAGGGCTCAGCTCGGAGGAAGAATCCGTCAACTTCTTCTGTTGTGTCCATTGGGGCCTGGTGAAATTTCATGAAATCAGACAATGCTGGGTTGCGGGCATTGATACGGTATTTTACACCATGGTCAGATAAATTGAGTTTAACTTTTACTTGTTTGATTACTGAATTGGATAACTGACGCATCCCACAGCTGTTACATTTGTACATACTCTAGACTCGGCTCTAAGACACCATGCCAGCAAAAACTAGTGAACCTGCCCACATGATATTTATTCATTACTCTTTTGTGTCATAGGACCAATAGCAATGGTCGGGTTATTGTGCCATGGTCTGGGAAGCCGTGTCTATTTCATTGACTAGTACCAAGGCCTTGTTCCATGAAGAACGACTGATAGCTAGGGTGGGCCCATAATAATGCATTGTATGACAGATAAGGGATGAATACCACATAGGTCCTTTTAATCATTGGTCATTGAAATTGATGAGTCCAAATAGGACGAGACAAGACAAGAGTTACGTGTAGACAGGCTTTTATGATGTTTCGTGTTGGCACTTTTCGCAATGTTGATCTGGCAGAGAACTGAGGCAGTATGGAAGTCCCTGAGCCATTGAAAAAGAGAAAAAGAAGTTACAGTGTATCAGAAAAACTGCAGTATCTTAGAGATCTAGAAACGGCCCTAGCAAATGGGACAGTCACCAGCCTCCGTCAGTTTGCTGACCACGACAGGATTCCTGTGGAAACGTTTCGTAGATGGAATAGGGCCGTGCTGGAACTTGCCATGCAGGAAAATAACGGTGCTGCACGTAAAGTGAAAGCTAAACTGGTTGGGCTGTGGCCAAATGTAGAAGATGACCTTCATCGATGGTTGCTGCAACAAAGAGAAAAACGTCTGCCTGTAGCCGTTCATGACGTCCAAGAAAAGGCGATGGAGTTGTTTCAAATTAGATGGGACGCACTTACGCAAGTTCGGCGCGAGGAAATTGAACAATCTATGCCAATTCTTCATCACTTTCGTGCATCAAGCGGTTGGGTTCACGACTTCATGAAAAGAAAGGACGTTTCATTTCGGAAGGTGAACAAGAACACGACAGGTCTTTCTGCGGATGCTGCTGCAAGAGTAAGGGTGTTCAGAGACAATTCGAAATTGTCCTACAATTCGTGTTCAACATGGACCAAACCTTCGTACTTTTTGACTGTCGACCACTTTACACCTGCAACACTTAAAAGGAACCAAATCTGTTGATGTTAGAACATCCAAATCAAACACCAAATTAGGATGTACCGTGTCATTGTGTGTCACAGCAGCTGGGGATAAGTTACCTGCCCATATTACATTCCCACGTCGGGGCTTTGTGAGACAGTTGGAAGCACTCGAACAGCAGGATATTCCGGTTAATGTACATTTCACTTCTTCTGGTACTGGATGGATGAAGCAGGAAACCATTCGCCACTGGATTGAACACGTGTTTCAACCCCATGTCGAGGCCGACCACTCCTGCGAACTGTTTCTCCTGCTTGTAGACCGCTACAGAGTTCACAGGACCGAGGAATTTGGAGGTGACATCACCGAGATGGGAGGGATCCTTGACTTTATTCCAGCGGGATGTACTTCACTCGCACAGTCACTGGATGTCAGTGTAATGAAATCATTCAAAAATCACTCCAAGAAGGCTTGGAAAAATTGGAAAGTCGAGAATACAGATGAGGAGGGTCGGTGTCCGCCTGTCTCACCACTAGACGTTACAAACATTATCAGCAATGCCTGGATGCTGTGACTCCTGAAGTTATCGAGAATGGATTCGAGGCGGCGGTGTTCAGGAATGATGACGACATTGAGGATGGACCACAAAACTTCGTTAACCTGGATGACGAAAACGCGGGACTGAATTTTGTTGAAATTGTAGAAGACGAACTCTAGTTTCCAGTCAATGTGTGAATTCAGTGTTATTCTAAGCTAGAATACAGAGAGTGCATAAGTGAAAATGTGTATTTTTCTTTAATTCGCCCCAGGCTATTTATTGCCAATTGGCCAAGAAATCATTATAAGAATTTTATGTCAAGGAAGCGATTCAAAAGACTCCGGAGAGGAGCATCCCGAAAAAGAAAATGGTGACATTCATTTTGTGACATTCTGTATTGGTTCATTAGTCTTGAACCAAATAATCCATTCAGGCCCGGTCATTGTATCCTAATTCTATACCTTTAATAGGCCTAATTGAACCTTGAAGAATAACAGTGTGCGTAACAGTTTATGACAACCATCGACATGGCCTGTAATTTCATAATGACCAACAGCGTGGCTTGCCCGGTGACTTGTCATTCAGAGAATCCCCGCACCAATCAAGGCCTATGATGAATCCTAACAAAGGAATAACTATAAATGAGTCTCTGAATAAATATAATGTGGGCAGGTTCACTAGTTTTTACTGGCATGGTGTCTTAGAGCCGAGTCTAGAGTATCATCATACAGGTCATCAATATCAATACTGGCTTGGCAGCTGTTGCAGGAAATTACGATTTCGGACTGTACTGTTTCACACTTTGCTTGAGTGAGTTCTGTCAATTCTTCGGTAGTTGGCAAGTCCAAACATGGGTTATCCATGCTGTCGGTCTTCGTAACGATAGTGGAGAAGGTGGTTTGCAAGTGTTTGATGTTAAAGTTAGACACCGACAGGTTTTCGAACTTGTAAGTATTGTGTACTTGGATGCTGTCGATAATCGTTGCCCATGCAGTAAGTTTCGTGGAAGTGTTCTCGTCCGCAATAGCGTACACTTTATTCTTTGTGGGTTCTGAGCGGTAGCTCAATGTTATTTCACATTCCTCTTCGACGACACCGCTGACATAAGCTGTGAGATTGATCTGAAATTGTGAAAAGTTTATAGGTTGCAGTTGGTGTTAAAATGTACATTGTCTGGAATAATACAGCTAACATTGAAGAAAAGTGAAAGACAAAATGAAGAGAATTTTGCAGTCGCAGATTTAAGGGTTACAAGTTAGTTAGATAATCCTAAGTGATATCACTTCCAACATAATGGTAAAGTATTTCTGTACCGGTAAAGAGTTTTCTCTTTCAAAAGTAATGTCAATCAGGATGAAGGCTTGGACTCAGTTCTTCACATATCACAGAATACCTTCCTTGTTGTTTGTTTATCATAGAACAGTCTCATCAATGAAGTATCAGAGTAGTTTGATTTAAATGATTTAATTACTTTAATTTCCGTGTCTGGCACAACTTGTGTTTCTTGTGGGCTAAGGTAAGAGTCAGTATAGGGTGCATGCGAACTTCATACTTCAAGATGATTGCAGATGGTTTTTACAGCATACAGTATTTTGAGCAATCACATGGTGAATCTGAATTTTACAACATCAACTTCAATATGTTGTATATTTGAGTTGGTTTGGAAATTACTAAATATATTATCACTGCGTAGGACTGTTGAAATTGTTTCATTAAGTTACCTTTTTTTTTCTGTCGATGGGATATTTCGGACAAATTCTGTAACCGTAGTTGTTATCGGTTGTATCACTGGTGGCTGCTGTGGTTTAAAAGCGAGAGTTTTCTTGTTTGCTTCTAGGGTTGTATCTTTCGTAACCTTGATATCAGTTTTACTTTTATCCTGCCAGTTTGGTGCGGTGACAATATTCATGAGCTTGATTGGTCTTCTGAAAAGTATGAAAATACATAATTGGAATCCAATGGCTAATGAATTTGATATCTTGTATGGGGGTATAACTTTAAGGAAGTGATCGATAAGAATGAAGGTGGCAGGTTAACTCTTTTTTATGTGTGCCCTCTCTTCTCGTATTGTGTGCGTCCTCTCCCCATACTGTGCATGGGCACTCTTTCTGAGGACTGTGTAGACTTACTGCACGCATGCTTTCCCTAGATGTTGTGCATGCAGTTCTCTACATTGCTGCGTGGCACAGTACATGATATCGGAGATAACTATTCTGACCAGTACTGTAAGCTGTGTTGCAGAGAGAGCCATTGAACGGAGTTGCACAATGGGGTCGGGGGGGGGGGGGGGGTCAGTAGAGGTGAGGAGAGGTTGTGGCTGGTTCTTCACGGTGTTAGCATGATACAAACGTCATTATTTGATCATTATAATTCAAGGAGAATAGGGACTCTTACCGTTTTTCTTCAGACTCCTTGAAGAATTGGTGGTGGCGTTTGTTAAAGCACACAGCACGTGAGTATTGGGAAGGTCCAGTCTGGAGTTCAGCATCGAAGTAGGGGTTATTTGCTTTCGAACGTTTCACCGGCGAGGTATTATGTAGATAGCCAAGAACCGACTTGTCATCGAATGGCCTTTTTTGTGTGTCAGTTTTCCATTTGGTACTGGAAGAGAAGAAATTAGGATTACATACTACAGATTGTACAGGGTGAATTTCATGGGCAGTGTTGTAAAGAGTAATTTCTGAAAATATTTTCTTGCTGTGGTAGTTGGTGGTGTATCAGTTATAGTTTTTAGAGATGAAGGTGCCAAGGGGAAAGGGGATGGTATTGTGAATCGGGAGTCTGCTTTGTTGCGATGATACCTTAGAAGACTAAGAGTAATCAATTTAGGTCCAAAATTCATGGTAATAATTATCATTCGCAGATTAGCTGGGATTGGGAGAGGTGGTCAGATGTCTACAGCCAGCTCTTACCTGCAGTGTGCTGATGGCTCATCTTTTTTCTTCTTCAATGTGTCTGATGTATCACTTCTCTCTTTGTTTTTATCCTTTGGCTTAGTGGCGTCCATCTTACAATAGTTAGAGCTGGAATGATGAAAATACAACATGGCTTGAGTACTGTCAGGAGTTGGCAGTTGCTATAAATCTTTGATGGAGAGAAGGGAAGAAATACAGTACAGCCAGAATCAGTCATAAATGGAGTTGTAGACAATTAATTTGAGTCTGAAATGTAAGTAAGTAATAATAGTATAATAGATTAAAGGGAAGTGCACTTGAAAATGAACTCCTTGTGTTGGACTTACAGGATCCTGCAACTAGTATTTATTGTATTTTTCAGCATTGCGGATCTTCCTTGCAGTGGTGTTGAAATCATCCATGAATAACAATCCGTATTCCATATAGTTTCCAACTCCTGCATTTTTTGAATTGACAGTTCTTTGTTGTCCTTATGTGTACACAGTGAGCAGAAGTTTTGTACAGCATGATATGATGACTTTCCAGTTTTTTATCATTCATCAAGTGTATCAATATACAATGTCAACATGTTCCTCCTGCCATCCTAAAATACCCCCCCCCCCCCCCGATCTCTCCACCACTTCCTGTCCTAACCACAGCTGATGACTGCAAGTTATACAAACTACCCATGGAGCGGGCAAAGTTGAAATGTAATATACATTAGTTAAATGGGCACGATGATTGAGCTACATTAAATTTCTAACGTTACTGAAGTTTTATTAAAGGTTAAACACGAAATTAACTGCATTTAGGGACATATTGCTGCTATCTACATGCAGCCCCCAATAGATTGATTGGAGTACGCTATTTTGCACAATGCATTGAGACCAGTGACAGCAGGTCCTGTTCCAAATAAGACCCTCACATATTAGGCATATCACCTACCCACCGTACCCAATGCCACTGTCGGACCAAAGCCAGGCGCATGGAGAGATGCAGAACGCAATTCAAACTGACAACATCAGTCAGTAAAGAATAAATCAAAGAGCAAGCGCTGGCCACTGTACATATTTTGTGAGACAAGACCACAATTGATTTTTTAAGCCTTTTAGCAGTTAAATTGTCAATGTTTGACCGCGACGCATCAAAGAACGCGTGGTGTTGTGAATCTGAAATTTAGATTATGTTATTCCGGACAGTCGGGCAAGTAAATGGTGAAAAATAAAATGGTGATTGACCACGGAAATTTTTTTTTAATCGACAAATTAGACAGACTTTGATATTTCCACTCTTTTCAGCCAACTGGCAGAAAAAACTCAAAACACGCCCCCTATTACCCAATTAGCAAAATTCGAAATTAATTTTTTCATCAAATAATTTCTTTATATCTGTAGACTTGCCACAACAAATATTTTTTCAATACCTCTCCAAATATGTACTTGAGAGTAAAAAACATGCACTCGTCTAATAGATAGGCCTGGACCCTCCAACCTATGAATATTCATTAGTGGTCTTGTCTCTTGTCCATCCTGGCATAACTGTTTATTGATACCCTGACTGCATGTTCCGGTAGGCCACTCTGCAGAATTTGCCTTATCACTCAGGTCAGTGTTTCTCGAATAGAACTAAAATAGAACACAGGCTAATCATTAATCTCCCTGCTAATACCTAGGCCCTGCACCATGGACCAGGTTGTATAGCACTACATACGTGCTGGGAGCTAATACTGATGTGGCAGGGAGAATATGCGTGAAGTTTGTTTATACAAATAGATACATACAACTCAAAAGCAGACCTGTGTTTCTATTTTTTTCATGCATTGGATTCCGATACATAAATTGATATTCTGAAGGTTTTTAAATTTCGTGCGGAAACACTAGAGGTCGGTCAAATAGCTGGTATTAGGAGCATGGCCATTGTGAAAGTCAGGCAGCAGTCTATTTTAAAGGGAATGGCGCGCCCGCCAAAAAATGGGGAGTTTTGGACGGCCCGGTCAAAACCTTATGCGGGAATAAGGTTTCATTGATAAATATAAGGAGTTTCAAGGCCCCCAAATCACTTGTAAGGTTCAATAGATACTGGCCTTTCATTGGTTTACCGTCTGCGTATCATTTACATACTCTCATTTTGAAAAGTATGACAATATTTACGATCACGTTATTGATTTTTGCAACATTTTCGGTAACGCGCCCCTTGCGGATCTGTAAGGTACCATTCGGATGCTTGAAAAATGCTTCGTCTCGTCGAATCGCTCGCGGATAAACGCATCAGGTTGACTGCAGCAACTTTTAATTGTTGGAGACAGAGAAGGAAGGAATATGATTATCAGTTTGATGAAAACTTTGCAAAGTTTCTTCTTGGGACTCGAAATCCATACTACTATTCTCTCCATTTTCCATTTTCTCCTCTCTCCAACTCACTACTATCGCTATTGACTGCGTAACATACACTAACATTCTTTCGCTATCATTGCTAACTTCATTTACTAGAACACTGGCCTCTTTGTAGCCGATTATGTAACCCATAGTGGAAACACCTGACAGCGCCGCCCGGCATGATCCACGTGCTACTGGCATATTTATAACTCGTAGTAAATAAGGTTGTAGAAATATGCAAATGAGATGCCGTATATGGAAACCATGAGGCAGTAAGCAGTTCTTATTTCTGCTACGGGTGGCGCTGTTGCTTGCTTCTGGAGGCGCTATTCAACCTCTTTAACCCTCTGATGCACATACTAGAACTCGTGCTGTATACCGCACCCATTTTGGGATTTTTCACTGGTATTAGATCAAGTGGGTTTACACTGTTTATTTTCCCGTTTATTTTTACGGGATGGGGAAATCTTAATGGACTGTGTAGGGGACATGTCAGGCATCTTCAAAATTTATCAAACTGATGCACTTTTTTGGGGGGCCCTGAGGTATCATTTTGCATAGAATTGCCCTTTAGTGAATGAAAAATGTCTTCAGATGGCAGGGCTAATATCGTTACAAAGTTGGAATCAATGATTTCCGACGTAGGGTATGTGGTGGCAGAAATTGATAATCGGGTATGGGAGATGCAATTGGAGATTAAAGGAAGGGTTGTGATTAAGTTGAATGAGATGGAGTTGGTACAGCCACAAACAGAATCTTATGATCAGACCACATACTCTCAATAGTTGATGTAATGACAGATGGAATGTTGCTGAAGACTAGGTCAATGGTAGTGCCATAATCGGTGGTGACTTCTTTCACTAACTGTTTACAGTTCAGGATTCTTGAAATCATATTTAAGCCTGCAACATTTTGATCATTGGTATAATATCAAAGTTAAAATCACCAAGGAAAATAGTCGGTGCGGTTAAATCTATTTCTGAAGCTATGGAATGAAGTTTACTGAGTATATATGCAAAGGAGCAATTTGGTGCTTTGTAAATAGAAATGATTTGCAAGTGTTGCTGGTCTTGTTTTATACTGATGAGTGTTGCTTCAAATTCTTTTGCTGAGAAATGATTCAAAGTAGCATTAGTAGCCAATTTGTCAGAAAGATATGATGCCAAACCATGAGGAGGGCGTCTCCCTGATGATTATTGGTCATTTCTGAAAAGGTGAAAATTCTGGACATGAAAATCTTCATCAATATCTGATTGAATCAATCTAGATTCTGCAAAGAGAAAAATGTCTCCCATCATTAGATGTTTATCAGCCAAAATGTCTTGAAAATGAAGATGCAGCGATCTGGTATTATGAAAAAATATCTTGATAAAAGTGTTAGGAACTGAACAGGGATGAATGAAGTTTAATTTCAGTAGAGATTGATGCTTCAATCTATTCATTTCTCTATCGACCTGTTGGTTAACAGCAATTTTTTTATCATTTAAGTTTAAAATATACAAGCCTTCCAAGCTCGTTACTCTGCTTAATGCCACATAATGTATATGATGAGACTTATATTTAGAGCGGACGGCTTGTCCAACATCAGCATTGTCAAACTGGACCCACAAAATAGCTGGGTAACGGAAGTTTTCCATATACTGAATCTTTTTCATAGTGCAGATTGTACCATTGGTCAACCCATCTTGAGTGTTCACATTGCAAGTGATTATGTATTTAAGGCCGACACCGACATTCAGTTTGTTTACAAGACCAGCTGTTACAGAAACATCATCTGGTACTGTTAATTATTTTCTGTTTCACTTCTTTAGACAAATCAGCAATAACAGTGTCAATAAGGCACATTGTGAAAAAACTACTATATCAAATGTTAATTGATTATGTTTTTGAACTGCGTAATTGGTGCAAAATAGATGAACAGCATTACGTGGGTATTCTGGGTCAGAAGTTGATATCAATCGACTATTAAGAATCGCTATGTCCTCTTCTGTGTGTTGTCCAACCCTTAGACGACTTAGTAACATAGCAAAAGCCATGTCATCTTTTTGTCGCATTATTTCTGTGAGTTCGAACAGCTTAAAATCTTTGTTTGAGTTGGTAGCATACTCAGCGTTGCATGAGCAATCAGCCTCACCAGAAGCAGAGTCAGTTGTATGGCCAACACATTTTTGTTTGTCATCAGTCCAGAGGTTTGTTGCTAGAGCATCATAATCCACTACATGCGTTTTGTTAGAACTAGTTGAACTTATACATGTAGAGGAATCAGATTTTTTTTCGTCCTCAGTCGAGAGGTTAGTTGAAAGGGCACTGTCATCTAAAGCACTAGTTTTTTTCTTTTTCTTTTTTTCTTCTTCATCTTCAGCACTCCAGAAAATCCATTTATCCATAACAGGAGCTAATTGATAGAGATCACCAAATGCAATTATGTGGATACCACCGAAGGGTTCAGATCTGCCTGTAATTTCTTGCAATCTAAGTGAGATCAATTGAAACATTTTTTTTCCAACCATACTAATTTCATCAATTATGAGAACTGTCAAATTTCTGTAACGCTGAACAAATTTGTCACGGATGTTTGTGGGCAATTTCTTGAACTTAAACCCCTGATTAGGTAGAATGTGCAGAGCTGAGTGAATTGTTGAAGCATGAATATTGAATGCAGCAGTACCAGTTGGTGCCAACAAGAGCACTCTACAATCTTCGGGATCATCTCCTGCCTTCCCTGACAGAATACGAAGTAAACTTTGATAAACAGCGTTGATGGTGACACTTTTACCTGTGCCAGCACCCGACAGGAATGTGAGCCTAAGCTTTTCATGACTAGTTTTTATATGTTTTGAAATGTGCTTCAATACTGTTTGTTGTCTTTCATTTAATTTTCTGATTAATGAGTAATACTCATTGTCAGACAGCATACCAGGTATATTTTCCAAGGAATAGGATTCTTGTCTAGGTGGAAGGTTAAGGTCTATCCCTATGTCATAGGTACTTACGGGATGGTCTATGTTAGCAGGATTAAAAAAGGCTAGATTATCATCATCATTTGGTGTTTGTGAAGCATCTGTTTCTTCAGTATGCATGGCATTTGGTGCGATGTTACCAAAGGAGTCCGATTCTGCCATTCGTTGTGCTTCATCTATGATATCTGCATTATGCTCATACTGTTTCCTTTTAGCATCAATGACAGACTTGTGTGCATTGTGATTTTCAAAGTATGTTTCATGTCCCCCAAGCAAATCTTTGCTTTCCGATGGTAAAAATAGGAGAATGCGCTCTCGGCTGCAATTTTCTAGGTCAATTGCTTTGTTATATCGAATGTAACGAATGACACGATGATTTTTTTTCAATTTGTAAGTAACGCCCTTCGAAGTGAAATTCAGACAGTAATTCATCTGCTTTATAATCCACATGGTCGTTTTCTTCTGTCAAGTAACCATCGTCAAAATTATCTTCAAAAGGATCTTCAAATGACTTTTTAGGGTAAATAATCACAATTTTTGAAGCAAAATCAGCCAGGCACCAATTTTCAAGTTGTTTCGGTCTCCTTGAGTATCTGGTTATCAAATTGCCAGTTTGAATATCAGTTGAATTTGCTGGTAATTTCTCTAATTCAGCCATACTTTTCATTAAGAATGTGCGTTCTTCTGGCGGTGCAGTCGGAATGAAAATTACTTCTCGGGTTGCTTTAGTAAGAGGGAGCTGAAGTACGAGATAAGCAGACTCTTGAGCAGATATTTCGCAAGCATTGACAAACTTATTTCCAATATATCGCACTTGTTGTCTCAAATTTGTGTTGCCTTCTTTAGCTTCTTTGCAAGCATTATGAAGGTTACTCATTCCTCTTGCAGATTTACTGATGTACGAGACAACATATACAGCACAGGCAAATGCATCTAAGACAAATTGCATGTCATGATTTGCTTTCCAACAGTTAATGAGTGATTTTATGTAACCATTGACTCTACACTCTGCAGGTTTACGTTTCAGAAAGATTTTTGGACCACGAAGGGAGCTCCTTACTGCTAGGTCATATTCCTCTTCAGATATTTCTAATTTAGTTAGGAATTCTAAGTATGTCATGTTTGAATCTTCTTGTATCAGATCTAGTTCATCACAAATTCTCTTGTAGTTCAACTTATACTTTTCAAAGTCTTCAGGCTCAGTGTCAAATGGCAGCAATATCTTGGTGCCAGGCATGGGTGGTAATGGAAAGTCAAAGCGACATACACTGCCCTTTCCAAGACATGTTCGAGTATGCCTATGTAACTGTAAATCAATGAAACTTCCTTCACACAAATCTTCGAGTGAGAATGAAACATATTGGTCAATAAAGCTTGTAATTTCTTTAGGGGTATTTTTCTCAAATACTGGTGCATTTTCCACCCAAATTACCATATGAATGTGTGGCGATCCCCTTTGCTGAAACTCAACCCTGTAAAAATAATCTGTGATTTTACCAACAGGATTATGAGGACTAAGCAACACTGTGTGGATGAATGTATTAACACGGTGATCGAAATATCGCACGCAAGTTACAGGATCAGCCTGGATCAATTCATTTTTCTTAAACCAATCAAAGTGACTAATTTCTTCATCACTATAAACTTTATTGTCCAGTAATCTACCTAAAATGCGTAAGAGATCAGGCCATCTTGTTTCTGCAGCGGACAAGGACATGAACCATGTGGGCAATCCTAACTGTCTTATCAAAGCGAATAAATCCTTTTTTCTTGCTTCAAAATAAGTTGGTGAACTTCGAACTGTTCTAAAAATACGATATCCTTCATCAAGCCTAGTAATTTTTTCTAAAACAACAGGATTTAGAAGATCTCCAGCATGATAAGTTTTTCCCTTAGTTTTACACCGACGCATAGCCAGATGAATTTTGTCTTTCAACTGTTTTATTTGCAGTTTTTTCATCTTAAAAAACAAATTTGGAACTGAAGTAGCAACTCGTCTATCAACAGCTCGAAGTTCCCATTTGCAAGTATCACTGTAATGAACACGTACTTTTCTTTCCTTATTATCTGGCCTTCTTTGTCCAATATATATTGTTGGAAATGACAAGTACTCGGAATTTTGATCTTGGAATAGACTTAGTGGTCTTTGGTTCTCACCAAGTGCAAAAGAATATGCCTCAACATTCGATATTTCTGGCTCATCCAGCAAGGTGTCCAGATTTCCGCTACTGTCATCTTCAATACGGTTGTCAATCGTGTCATTACTTGAGCAATTTGCTTTGATTTCAGGTGAATTTATCTCTTCAATCATCTTATTATCATCATCATCTTGAAACGTTGTATCGGAGTGGCTGTTTTCTGAAGAGGAAGCTTTTTCCAAATATTCTGCATTCTCAATTTCTTCATAACTTTGAAGCCAATGACTGTTGACAGATATATTAGCATTTTGATATAAACAGCTATGTTTCAATAAATAATCAAGTGCAGTCATAATGGCAGCAGGTCTCACATTTTGAGTAGTAACAGCATGCTTATATGACAGTTTTCTTTTTAATTTGATTGGTATGGTGCATGTTTTATCCATAGTTCTTGGGAGAGAATTAACAGTTGTTTCAACATCTGTAGGTACATTTACAACTGATCCTTTGATAGATAACTGTGAACCTCTCGGCAACTGTCTAATTTGCATGAAAGGTATCCTTAAGGCAATTAGTCTTTCCTCTAGCTGGTATAACTCTTACTCAGGGGGTC
This sequence comes from Lineus longissimus, assembly GCF_910592395.1. Taxonomy (NCBI): domain Eukaryota; kingdom Metazoa; phylum Nemertea; class Pilidiophora; order Heteronemertea; family Lineidae; genus Lineus; species Lineus longissimus. The sequence goes on from NC_088317.1 coordinate 6,633,374, forward strand.
TTTCAGGGAATTTCATGCCATTAACAACCGCTAATTTTGGTACTTTGCCAGAAAGAAGGCAGTCAAAACATGTATTGCACAACCACCTTTCATCTTCGATGGATCTTAAATCTGTGAGGCAACTTTGAATAAAATCAGATTGTAATCTTTTAGGCCATTTTTCTGAAGGCTTTACGGAATGTTTAAACCAAGTTTGGTGACAGCATGTACACACATAAACAGGACCTGGTGATATTATCTGGTTGAATATATCTGAATTCTCTTTAAGATTAATTCCATATTTCTTAGTTTGCAATGAAGTCAAATTTGAGTTATGATGTATACCATCAGCATCTTTTGAATGTCCATTACTCTTTCTTATTGATTTTTTACTTTGCCTTTCATGCTGTCTGTCATTTTTGCGTTTTGTTTCATTTTGCCTTGCTTTTTTTCCTTCGTTCTTTGTCAACAATTCTTTCACTTTTTCTGAAGGTTTCATTTTGTCTAGTTTTTCTCCTTCGTTCTTTGTCAACAATTCTTTCACTTTTTCTGAAGGTTTCATTTTGCCTGTAGCTTTTAATTGCCATTTGGTTTTGTTTTCTTTTAATTTCATCCTGCTGAACTCTTTGCTGGTAGTCTTTCTGTGCCAATCTTTCCTTTATTTTGATGGTTTCTTTTTTTCTCGATCTTTGCTTCCGTTTTTGGTCTGATTTTCTTTTCATTTCACAATTTTTTGCATCTATTTTGAAATCTCCTTGAAATGCATTACTATCGGTCATCTTCATTTTTTTTGATCTGTGTATGCAAGGTTGATCATCAGTCAGTTCAGAGCATGAACGCTTGAGCATTTTCTGTAAAGTGTTCCTACATTTGGTTACCTTCAATGATGGTGTCCTTTGGGCAATGCACTTTTTATGGCTACTTATGATTTCATTTTTAGATGTCTTCGCTCTTTCCATGGAAGCCACTTTCTCGATGGCCTTCTTTGACTGATCCACAAGATAAAAGTTAAGTAATTCATTTGTTGTGCTAACTTTAGGATTTTCTGTAACATTTTGTATATTGTCACTTTCTTTGACACTGCATGAAACTGCATCAGAATTCTTTGAATTCTGCCTTTTCATAGCAAGTCTGAAACAATCGTGAGTTATTTTCTTCACTTTAAGCGAAGTTACTTCAATGATAATTTGTTTCATATTTTCTGCATAATCACATAGGTAGGACTTTAAGCAGGTTGAATTTGGTAACTGAAGTAAAATGGACATTCCATCTGGTGAAAGATGACCCCTTTCATCCCGGCTGTGAGAATCAAAGATATAATATTCATGGTTTATTTTACTGACCGCAAACGCATCAAAGCCAATGATCATGATGTAAGTACATGTGTTCTGTTCTTCTAGCTGATAGATGAAATCACCTACCGATATGGCAGAGGAATTATCATTGTACTGTAAACTAATATTCTGAGAAATACCAACAGTAGTAAGCTTGAAGTATTCACCAAAACAAGAATGATATTTTGGATGCTGGTCAATGGCTAAGTAACCAGCAACAGTAGCAATCTGTAAAATCAACTTTCTATACCAAGCATCACCTTCATCTAATATATGATCAGTATCTTGTGTTTGCCAATACTCGGGGGAGACAATGAGAGAATACATGAGGGCAGTAGCAGCATTGGTGACGCACTGTTTTCCAGCCGATTCAGCCAAATAGCGATTACTACCCTGGTGAAATGAACCCATTATACTTCGATAAGCATTTTTGTTCAATGGGCCAGGATTCAGTTCAATATCATTAGATTGCTGCAGAATATTTAAGGAATATAACTGATAAAAGACACATAGAACAAGATCTACAGATGCATTCCATGATATTCGAAGATGTCTTTGTCTTTCTTGATAGTTCGCCAATATTTTTTGGAACCATTTTTCATCTTTGTAGTCATCTAATTCTTTCGTCGAGGATTTGTCATTACTTTGCAAGAAGACTTGCAATTCATAAATGTATGCCGATACAAACCAAATTGAAGAAAATAACCAAATAGTTCTCTGGTCTAGTTCCCCATCATCTGAATTCCAAGTGACACCTGTTAAATCAAGATATTCATGAGCAGTATTCATTTTATAACAAGCACAGTGATCGGATATTGGTGGCTGACTCTTCAATTTCGAGATAGGTACATAAAGACCAACAGTACACCGATACTGAGTGATGTCAACACCCATGTTGCTGAATATTATCTTTCAAGATGATGTCAAATTATTCAAGTTGCCCCGTGTTACTAGTATATTTTCTAAAAAAGGTGTTCTAGTACCTCCAAGAGAATTTCTATTCACCTGCCTCACAGCTTCATACAACTGTTCAGGGAAATTCTTAAGATATACCACAAAACACTTCAAATGATTTTAGTTGCCTTGCAGTTAATTGCTGTTCAGTTATACAAACAGCTTTTCCTTGCTTACCAGATGGTAAATATCAAGTTGCTTTGCAGCAAATTCTTCAAGAGGTTTTTATGTTGCCCCAAGGCAAATTCTTTGAGAGGTTTTCTTTAGTATAATAGTAGCAAACAGCAAATTCAAGGTAAAAAGTTTTCTTTCTGGTGTCCTTGACACAAATTCTTCAAGAGGTTTTTATGTTGCCCCAAGGCAAATTCTTTGAGAGGTTTTCTTTAGTATAATAGTAGCAAACAGCAAATTCAAGGTAAAAAGTTTTCTTTCTGGTGTCCTTGACACAAATTCTTCAAGAGGTTTTTATGTTGCCCCAAGGCAAATTCTTTGAGAGGTTTTCTTTAGTATAATAGTAGCAAACAGCAAATTCAAGGTAAAAAGTTTTCTTTCTGGTGTCCTTGACACAAATTCTTCAAGAGGGTTTTTCTATTGCCATAGGGTTTATTGTTTGCGAAGTTCACTTTGGTTGCCTTGCAACAAATACTTTGAGAAGTTTTGTTTGATTGCCTCGCGGCAATGAGGTTGACGTTGCCTTTCAGCAAGGTCTTGCTTTCAAGAAAGAAGGTAGGTTGAAGTAACAGCCACCAATTTCAGCACATCAATGTACAAACGAGATCTGAAAAATGAAACGGCCAGGGGCCATTGTGCTCACCGTAAGTATTTTTAGTAGACAGATACAGAAAGTGCTACAGTATGTAGGCCTCTCATAATTTATACATGCATCTGTGACCAGTTCAGAGCCGGCCCTGGCCAAGTGGTGAATCCGAGACTTGTGGTTCAAAGCTTGTAGAGTCTAGGTGAAAATGATAGTGAAGAAACGTGCCACTCCATGACAATGGTGAATATATTTTTAACTTTGACCTCAGTGACCCTGGCAGGTAGGTCAAATAACAAACCAGGGTGATATGTGATGTAGACACATCCACCTGACCATAACAATTTCATCACTGGTTACACTACAGCAATCGGCAAAAAACGATTTCCAAGATGGCCGCCTAATTAAATCTATGGCACCAAATAAATCAAAAAATAAAGAAAATGTAAGATAGAACTCAGAAAAGAAAAAAGGAAAAGATGAAAAATAAAAATATTTTTGGCTGTCCTTGACCGGGGTTTGAACTCACGACCTTTGGATTGCCACAATACGAGGAAAAACCCACAAAACATGCAATTTCGGCCATATTTGAATTCCGATCTGGCTGAAACTTGGCATACAAATAGTGGCTTCTTAGATGCATCATTACACAAAATTAAAACTCTTTACATTGAACAACGACAAAACGTACCAAGAACGGTAAAGTTTTCAACTTAGACCTCTGTGAACTTGAAAGGTGGGTCAAATCAAAAACCCGTAAGATATGTGATGTATCCTTGCTGGGAGTACCTACCATGAAACTTTTATCAAAAACAAATCAGTAATAAGCGAGAAATCACACTTTTTGAGTTTTGAGTTTGGGCCCCCTGGTGGCCAAGTTAACAGTCAGACCGAACCAAAATTCAGTGTAAAAGGTCAACTGACCTAGGGGGTCATTTGTTCAAAGTTTCAAGTCCATAACTGTTGGGGTTGAGAAACGTGCCATAGTTACACTCAAACGGCAAATTTACGACATTTGACCTCTGCGACCTTAAAAAGTAGGTCAAATCCGAAAAATCGTGCAACATCTGAGGTAACCTTGCTAGGGGTTCCTGCCATAAAAATTTCATCAAAAACAATTTGCTAATAAGCAGGCTATTGCACTTCTTACTTTTTCTGTTTTGGCCCCCTGGTGGCAAAGTCAAGAATCAGATCAGGCTGAAATTCAGCACCAGAGGTTATCTGACATAGGGGGTTATATGTACCAAGTTTCAAGCTCATAGCTTTGGTGGTTGAGAAACGTGCCATAGTTACACTCAAACGGCCAATTCACGCCATTAGACCTCTGCGACCTTGAAAAGTAGATCAAATTAAAAACCCGTAAGATATATGATGTATCCTTGCTATGAGTACCTACCACAAAAGTTTTATCGAAAACAAGTCACTAATAAGCGAGATATCACACTTTTTAGATATCCACATTTGGCCCCCTGGTGGCCAAGTAGAGAATCAGATCCGACAGAGATTTAGTGTCACGGGTCATCTGACCTAGGGGGTCATGTGTACAAAGTTTTAAGTTCATAGGCCTAGCGGTTAAAAAACGTGCCACTGTTTTTGAACTAGGATACGACGGACGACGACGACGACGGACGACAGACACTGCGGTATCGTATAGACTCCCCTACGGTGAGCCAAAAACAACAAGAAAAATAGTTAAGAATTGATTAAAAAAACTCACTGTAGAAATACTGTAGACGATGAAATCTACATGGCATTTTTACTTTACTGACACTGAAGTTCTTCAGTAATTCACGCATTATATTTTCGTGAGACTCAGCTCGAATATACGCTTAATTCACGCTTAATTTTGTAGATTATGGCATCTGTGAAACTGCCAGATTGAAAGGCCTGTGAAAATTTCATGGTCTACAGTAACCAACAAATTCATCACTTCTGCTATCAACAACAGATCAGAACTGAAAATAGATTAATGGAAAAGTTTGAATTGTTGGTTGGTTCTTCTGAATTGAATGTTCGTAGTGTATTTCGAGCAAATTTATGCATACATTTCTGCTGGGGTCAAAGGTCATGAGGTCACATGGAGTTAAAGGGCCACGTTTATGCGTTAGGTTTTCCATCTCACGTCCGCCGACGTAACCTTTGACCTCTAGCCAACCTCGTCCGTAACTTCTATATTGTATACACTATACCACGGCGCTATAAATTTATGGGGACGATTCAGCACAATCACTGGGTTTTTAGCTCACCTCTTAGCAGAGGTGAGCTTATCCCATACCGTGGCGTCCGTCGTCCGTCGTCGTCGTCGTCGTCGTCGTCGTCGTCCGTCGTCCGTTAGCAGGGCACGTTTCGTAACTGTTAGAGCTATTGAGTTGAAACTTGGTACACATGTACCCTTATGTAATGACACCTTGGAGACCAAGTTTCGGTCCGATTCGTTTCATGGTTTGGCCACCAGGGGGCCAAACGTTAAAAGTGAAAATATGCAATATCTCCCTTAATAGTAGTTGGGAAATTTTGAAAAAAATATGGTAGGTACTTCTAGCAAATGTGCATCATATATCCTCCGGGTTTTTGATTTGACCTCCTTTTCAAGGTCACAGAGGTCAAATGGTGTAAATTGGCCGTTAGGATGTAACGATGGCACGTTTCTAAACTGCAATGACTATTGATACCAAATTTGGTACACATTTACCCATTAGTCAGGTGATCTCAGGGACTGAAGTTTGGTCCAATATGATTCACCACTTGACCACCAGGGGGCAAAATCCAAAAACCTTAAAAATGTGATTATTCCTTAACTTCTTGCCCGATTGCCACCAATTTGATATCATGGGTACATCTAACCACCATACAGTATATGTCACACAGGTTTTTAATTTGACCTTCTTGTCAAGGTCACAAAGGTCAAATGGTGTAAATTCGCCGTCAGGCCGTAACTATGGCACGTTTCTTAACTGCAATGACTATCGATCAAAAATTAGGTACACATGTACCCCTTGGTCAGGTGATGTCAGGTACCGAAGTTTGGTGCGATCTGATTTGCCGTTTAGCCTCCAGGGAGGGGCCAAATCCTAAATTCTTCAAAATGCCATTATTCCTAGTAATGACTTGCCCGATTGGCACCAATTTTATATCATAGGTACATCTAATTCTAACAACCATTCAATGTGTCACCCGGGTCTTCTTTGATTTGACCTACTTTTCAAGGTCACAGAGGTCGAATGTTATGTAAATTGGCCATTTTGGGGAAATTGTAATTGCTTGGACCTACATCAAACCTAACGCTACATGACACAATACCATGCTCTTTATCCATCTTTCCTCCACATGAGGTGAGCACAATGGCCCTGGCCATTTCATTGAATTCTTCCAGAGGCATGTTGATTCGTCGTAGCTACTGAGCAAGTCACTGTTAGTCCAAAAACAGGTCATTCGACAACAGAATGCATGCATATTGTACACAAATGTACAGGAATGAATAGGAGTCAGGATATTGTTCATCTATCAAACTCAATAGTTAGCGGGTATGAAAAATACCTTCTAACCCTCAGTTTAAAGTGAGGGTACGTATATCAACTGATGTCAAAATTAAGAAAGCGCCGCACGATCACCATGCACTGCACATGGTCTAGGCTACATGAATCGAACGCGGCAGATCAGAGATCGGGCCTAACATAGGAACCCCATTTTTGTCTATCTGTCAAAGTGCAGCTAGCTGTTCCCGAGGCAATACCATCTTCTAATATCAGATCGATCGAATCTTGGTATTCAAAAGAACGCATACGTCATTCTCTTAGTGATTCAGACCACTAGACGCAAGGGCCCAACGCGCCGCGTAGCGGCAAAAAAGCGAAGCTGGCGAAACATTTATAACGGGTCACCGTCACTTATTATTGGACTTATAGCGCATTTACGGGGTTGCAACTATTTTGCTTTATAGTGTCACCAGGAAAGAAAAGCATGCGACCTAACGCCGATCTATTTGTATAAAGTGATAATTGGAAGGTATATAGTAGGAAATATCAATAAAATAATCATTCCATGTCGTCTTTTGAGGGCATTTTTGATTGTAAAAAATATATGTGTACGTCACCGTAGTCTCTGCAATGATAATTTTATCAGAGCAGTCTCGCGTAGGTAGAAGTTCTTTACCTATTAGTTCTTCACTTATTAGTCTCAACGTCTGGCGCAAAGCCAGACGTTTTCCATTACGATTTCACTACGATGTTTGACAAGAAGGAGCAGTGCGCGAGGTATGCTAATGAGCAGACTTCCCTCGCTTGAGTTTCTGAAGAATGTTCCATATCGCGCTAAGCTCATCACTGCTGATTTATGACAGGCGTGCAACGGGAGGTATCTGCTCCCCAACTTCCACCCGAATACGGTACAATAAGTTACCATTTGATGGGAATGGGACAATGCCCTCACTGTGTATGGAGTCATAGGGATAAGAAGACATTATTCATTAGTGTTGGTACAAGTGATTTTGCCCAAAAAGCATGCGCATTCAAAAAACAAAATATGCAAGGTATAACACATGACCATGACGACGTGCAGAAAGTGCACTGGCCAGTGCATAAGATAAAGTTAGCCGAAGTAGCCGATAGGGGTCTCTCACCCCTCAAAGTCTGTCACAACTATTCAAGTTTGTACAAGGAATACATGCAGCGCTGACTCTAACAAGACCCAATGGGAATGTCGCACAGTCATCTGTCAAAAACAAGACCTATGTTGTAGTATGATCTCTTGCCAATATTTAATAATTGCACTATCGTCATCACCTCATCATACTTCATTGACATTACAGGCACAAATTGACATAGACCTGACCACTGTTGCAATCAACGACACAGTCGCTATCCAAGTATCATTATAGAGGTAATTATCATTATCATACCTCATTAGCATGTGAACCAATCGCGTCGCGTCCTTTGCGATCACGGCAAAGCCTCATGGAATAATGTCTTTCACCGTTGAATAATTTTTCATATTCCATGCCTACAACTTCAATTTCTTCATTATTCCATGGCTAGAAGTTCAATACTAATATAATATCCAAGATAAAGTTACAAGAAGTAGTCAATAGGGGTCTCTCACCTCTCACTGTATGTCCATACTATTCACGCTTGTACGAGGAATACATTCAATGCTGAATCTAACAACACCCAGTGCCCTTACTCTGTATATTAGTCACTGGAAGATGGCCCATTTCACTCCTTGCTTCTACTTCACCTATAGTCTCATTGCAAACGCCTCACTTCTATGATATCACATTCACTTTCAGCTGTCATGCAACGCAACAACTGTGCTATCTGCCATCGCACATCAACGAAGAAGTGCAGCCGCCCACATTCCACCTCACGTCTGTCCGACCAGCTGCAATCCTCGAGGACGCCCCACTGTACCACGATTTCACTACGATGTTTGACAAGAAGGAGCAGTGCGCGAGATAGGCTAATGAGCAGACTTCCCTCGCTTGAGTTTCAGAAGAATGTTCCATATCGCGCTAAGCTGACCACTGCTGACCATGACAGGCGTGCATTGGACTGGTACAGGTTGGAACTGAACATTGAATATGCTGGTGGTGACGCTTTCTGATGAGAAGTTGGTCGTGACTGATGCAGTATCCTTGGACTTGTCCACACCATCGTTCAATCATTGCTCTCTGAGCTGCCTTGATTCTGTACTTACCCAAATACTAAGACCAAATGCCTGTTGACTGTGCTTTAAGAGAGACTGGCGCCATGCCTAGAGATATGACTGACCCCTATTGGCAAATTTGTATGACTTTATCTTGCCTACCTAGCTGCTGCCTATAGTCTCCCTTTAACTGCGGAACACTTCAAAGTCGATAAAATGCCATGTTCCACCTTTTAATGTGTTCAGACCGCCATTTTCAAAATAATCAAGTCAGGACACTGCCTTCTAGTCTCATAATAAATTTTGCTTTCCTCAATAATAACATTTCTTCTTCTTCAATGCTTTCATCATTCCAAACTTCTCCTCTGACTTTTACAGGGGTACAGTCATGGCAATCAAAACCCAAATACTGAGACCAAATGCCTGTTGACTGTGCTTTAAGAGAGACTGGCGCCATGCCTAGTCTCTCTTAAAGCACAGTCAACAGACACCAACCCCCTCAGACTCAGAAACCACAAACGCCCAACCCTTCCTGCTACCTTAATACTTCTGGATTCTAGAAATCATACTGTTCGACCACGCCGCGTACAACATGTGGAAACATCCCATAATGTAGGTCCACGAAGTAATTGCATGCCATAATATGGCTCCGCGATGTTAGTTCAACCTCCGGATATTACCGACGACCTCCGTCGATTGCTCACTCGGGGAAACTGGGGTTGGTCGATTGCGATTCCCAGCCGACTCGAACGGCCGCCCGCGGATTAAATATTTGCTGAAAACGCCAAACTTTCGCAGTATGGTGATCTCAGCTCGGCCGAGCGAGTAAGTGGTCTACATGGAAGACAGTTCGGCAATTTGACCCAGATTCCGGTATGCAAATTTTGTCGCTTGCTCGCGTAAAAATTAGGTCGCGCCTCAACATTTTGTCCCGTCTAAAACCACATATTCCTTGAAAATAATTGACTAACAAACAGTTATTTGTGAGTGTTTATTCCCTTTATTCATAACAGCATGATGATGCATTGAAAAATATATGGTCAAAAGGATTTTGTGAGCATGAAATCTACCAGGACCAACGAATTGGGTCACCATAATTATGACGACGAATGTGTTGACGTCAATCGGCGGGAACATTAGCATATTTTGAACATGTTTTACCTTGTAGCGCCCCAGGTGATAAAATTTCAAACTAAATTTGGCAAATTTTTAGGATTTGGCAGCGTAGGATTCAAACAAGCTTGGTCGCAATGGACTGTTTTATCCCCGAGCGAATATTGCCTTCACGATTCCCGGGCGCCTGGCGGCCAGAAAAAAGGGCGATCGGCAGAATTTTCAAAAAGAATTTGTAGCCCTTTCATAGGGCAACAATTGTACGTCAATAGATCTGGTGCAGCCCTCCCCGTTAAAAAACGTCGGCCAAAACCAATTTTTTGGGGTGTGACAGTATACAGACAGACATTTTCCTAGGTTATTTGACTAGCTCTGCTGACCTTTGTGCTCTGCTCAATCAACAAATTTCGGATGCCTTTTTGAGTGAAATGTTCCGGCTGTCGAGACATTTGCCACAATATGACGTACAATTCCTCGAGTGAAGAATGAAAGCATCTCATAAATGATTTATGGAAGTCTTCCACACAATATATATTACAATAAAATGGAAGTTCTTATCAACCATCTTTAACTTTTGTACAGTCTCAATAACAAAGTTCTTTACCGTGAACTTCATCAACGATTTCCACCACCCCTTTTTAATACTTACATTGCAAGATTTTCTTTTTGGTAGGGACTGTTCTTTGTGCCGACGTTAGATTTATAAATTTGAAACTGTAGGGGGCATTGGGTTTAATAATTTCTTTGCTTTTTTATGCTCCCCCTTTCCTGAAATGTATTTTTAATGTCACATTTTTCTGAATAAAGATATGTATATATTCAAAAAAGTGCTTTACCTTAATTCCTCCCCAGCCTAACCAAGAACCTTTTTGTAAAAACCAAGAAACACACATACCATGCTACACTTGGCAACTTAGGGCCAGTTTAGAGTACAGATTGCCACTGGTCCGGCCTAAGTCACCCAATGTACGACTTAAAAGATTACGTCACTGCCAGCAAGCTAATGGATAAACTGACAACATCTCAGAGGCATAGGTTTTCCAAGATTCCCCATCAAAAATGTTAAAATCTTACGAAAACCATGCATCGGGAGTAAAGAATTTCTTGACTAAGGCCTCGAATCCAAGTCCTTCCGATCACAAGCTATATGCTCGGACTGCAATAAGCCACTGTGCTTTAATTTCTTGCTTGTCATGATAACAAAAGATAACTGACCCATGTTATTGACAGTGATAAAACCAAGGAATTACATTGTAAAAAAATCGTAGTTCCTTGAGTAAAGGAAAGATGGCAAATGGTTAAGAAAATCTAAAAATTTACGTGATGTCACACCACGCTTATGTCATGTCAAGGTATTAACAATATTACAAGTTAACTGATTCGACATTAACACAGCCAGGAACGACAACAAATTGGCAAGATTGAAGACAGATTTAAACCAAAATGTTCAATTTTATCAATACACACACAAGTAACGTACTAAAATTACCAACGGACATCTCAAAATACTGCATATCCCCCATTTTCTCCATTTTCACTTTCATGAGTACATGCTGAAGACGTACTCGCTCGCAAAGGCACATTAGCCACGAGCGGGGAACTACCAGTGATAGACACGCTGGCTTCTCCTATTGAACTTCCTGCCTCTGTTGAACTACGCACAGTTGTACATTTCGCCAGTGGCGACTTCATCATCTCAGATGCAATAGCTACCAAAGGTGAACTGTGCATAGAAACAACAGACAAAAGTTTTGCATCATATGGACTAGAATCTGAAGGAGCCTGCGGATTTGAAAAAGTTTCTGATACTGGTGGACTTGGGGAACTAAATACAGCCCCAGACTTGTGCCCCATAGATGGCGCTTGCGCTGCAGGCAGATTCAGAGCAATTGGAGAATTCTCATGAGAGTTATGCGACAAACGCAACAGGGGTGAATCTGAATTTGTCCTTTGTAACTTTGGTAGTGATCTCTCGTTCTTTTCACTTTTGACTCGAGGTATGCAAGCATCGACTTTCTGCCAGCTATTATTTTCAATGTTAATCGACGGCACTTTCACCTGGGCGTCTCCATCTCCTGATTCACTTGGCCCACCTTCCTCGTCTCCAGTCAGATCAACCAAAATTGGAAGTTTTGCTTTATTGTCTTCTATTTGTACACAATTGCCATCAGCGTCACTATCACTGTCACGAAGAACAATTGGCTCATTATTCGAGATCCTGTTTTTTAACTTTTTCGGATTTGAATTCTGTGGCTTATGGCGTTTTCCATTGGATGTTGATGGTATAGCATTGCCATCGTCATCACTCGATGATCCACTTCTCGCTAGTGTTAGGTAAGGCTGAAAAAGGTGAAACAAGTACTTTTAAATTTGCACTGACCAAACCACAATAGAAGACTTGGGATCTACTTCAATAAAAAAAATGCCTAGTGTTTTACGATCTGTTGTCTAAATAATGTAGCTGCCATCATTCTGTAACAGGTTTTCAGGACTGAATGAGGAAAAGGGTACTCGGTCCATGTACACTAACAGTAAAGGTTGGTTGAGGTATCCACAACAATTGACATCATCAGCCAGGTTCGCATGATACGTCACAGTCTCTTCCGAAACATTTCCGGGGAACTAAGGGAGCGGGTCATACATGTACATAGAGTGCTCTCCTATTCCTCTGCGACAGGTACCCATTCATACTCCTGGACTGAGAGAAGCAACTGCAGGGTTTAAAGTGTCTTGCTCAAGGACACTGTAGTTTCTGATGCAATCAAACTTTTTCATTGAATCCATGACCTATGAGTGATAAGTCCGGGTCCCAATCATTACGGCTACTACACCACTGATTCAGTTACCGTTCATAGTAATCACAGTTAGGGGCTGTTGCAAAATTAAAGTGAAGCTTATAGAAACGAAATATTTTAGTTTTTCCTCCAACCCCTCCCCCTCAGAAACTAAAAATGACGATTTGCAGCTTTATTTTCCCTAGCCTTGTGCTGCACCTACGTTGACTTTTGGCACTTTGGGACATACTTCAAGGCGGGATCCTAGTCTGCTTGAGGGCAAGTGGTTAAACAGGGAGTTTGAAAGTTCTGGTAGTAACAGACTACCCAGGAAAAGTAGGAGGCTACCAGGCATTTAGGAGCAGATTTGGGCATTTCGAGGGCCAAAAAACGCTTCAGGAAGGGCCATAAATAATAAAATATACCCCTAAAAAAAAATTGAGGCTTATTTTGGAGAAAAAAACGAAAAAAATATAATGACCCCCTAACCCCCTCCCCCAAACGAAATTTTTCGTTTAACTATTGGCTTCACTTTTATGTCACTATAGCCCCTTAAAAACTGGACATATTCATGATCATCTCGTTGTACATGTATCTGTGTGCTGTTTAACAATTCTTCAAAGCATTCTAAAGTGTTTGACACTATGAATTATGAAAGAGAATTGGTTCGGCCCACCCAAAGGATAATCGAACACCACTATCCTTTGGTAAATGCATCTGGTCACATAAGTACATTGGCCAGAACGATATAAAAAATAACTTTTGGAAGGTTTAAAATGGCTTACCTTGAGTCTAAACCCCATCTCCTGAAGTGAGTGACCCATGCGGTAGTGGATGGTCACTTTGCTGAGGAAGTCCAGTCGTCTCCAAACATGCACAACTCGGTGAGGATACTTCCGGTAGAGCACATTACCAACTTTGGTTGTTGACATGGTGAACTGGCCTTGAAATAGAGAGAACAAGATGAAAATAGCCCATGGGAAGAGAATTCTGCATTGTTTTGATGAAGAAATGAAAGTCTTGCAACAATTACAATACAACTAACAATCTGTATCTGTCAAGAATCGGGCAATATCTTAAAGCGGTCATGGTTCATGGTTCAATCAATCAATCAAATATGACATTTCTAAAGCGCCAAATTTGGTGAAAAATTTCACCAACTCTCAGGCGCCTTTGAAATATACTCGAAAAAGGTGTGCTTTTAGCATTGTTCCAAAAGCTGCCTTTGACTCCGCAAGTCTAATGTGTGTGGGCAGCCCATTCCATAGGAGTGGCGCCGCCTTGTAGAAGGATCTGTCACCAAAACGTATGCACTTCGTGCGTGGCTCCTGTAGAAGGAAAGCGGCATCAGCCCTGAGGGAATCGGCTGACCCACGTCGGCGTTGTACCATATCAGTCAGGTAAGCCGTTGCCGCTTGGGAATCAAGCATGTAACCCTGGCTGCAGCATTTAGAACACGCTGCAACCTGCCATACTGCTGTTCCGTGATGCCGTAGAGGAGAGCATTGCAGTAGCCCAGGTGAGATGTAACAAACGCATGCACCAGAGTTTTGGTGGTGCCGACAGTCAGAAACCCGCGAATCTGACGAATCTTGTAGAGGCCAAAGACAGCTCTAGAGCAGACTTTACTGACATTAGTTTCCATCGACATGTGTTCGTCAAAAAAGACACCCAGATTGCTGACTGTCGAGTTCCCCACCCTGACTCCGTCAATGCTCACCTTCTCAAGCTGCTGCCTGGAGCCAATCAACATGCATTCTGTCTTAGTGTCATTTATGCAGAGATGGTTGTCAATAAACCATGCGCGCACCACGTATGCACCGAACCACTGTCTCCACAGCCCCCTGCACATTTTCGACTGTGACTGGTCTGAATGACATGTACAGCTGGTTATCGTCAGAGTAACCATGAAACCCAGGGGCATGTAGAGCCAACAGATGGTACAGACGGGACAGGTAAAACAGAAAAAGGACTGGGCCCAGACAGCTTCCTTGTGGGACACTACAGTTCAGATTGAAGCGCTTTGAATGCCAGTCGCCCAGGACAATTTGTTCGCCTCTTCCTACAAGGTAGGACTCCAACCACTTTAGAACTGTTCCAGAGATACCGAAATCCTCTTTCATTATGCTTAGAAGATTTGTCACATTGACAGTGTCAAATGCCGCACTTAAGTCTAGGAGGACTAACAAGCACACTTCTTGTTTGTCCATTTTCATTAAGATATCACTCTGGACCTTTACCAATGCAGTCTCTGTAGAGAAGTTCTGACGGTAAGCTGATTGAAACTTGGGGAGTGGAGCAAAGGAGTCACTGTGCCTTTACCAATGCAGTCTCTGTAGAGAAGTTCTGACGGTAAGCTGATTGAAACTTGGGGAGTGGGGCAAAGGAGTCACTGTGCCCCTGAAGCTGCTTCACGACTACTCTCTCAACTACTTTTGAAATGAAAGGCAAATGGCTAACAGGTCTAAAATTAGCAAAGGTGAGGTCATGGTATCGACAATTCTTTCGCAAGATTTTCTCAATTGGTCCCCCAGGAAAAGTGTAAACAAATTTTGGAACGCTGTCAATTTGACATGGGTCCCTGAACAGGGCGGATACAAGGTTTGTAGTGACCACTGCATTACAATGTACATGGTCCTGGCTGCTTGGCATTCAACTAACTGAGCTGCCCGACAACCTGAACAACCCGAGCAAGAACTGTTCGGTTACATGCCTCCCAAAAAGAGATCGTAGGCCGATTTCCACTGAATCTATTCTAACACAAAAATGCTCACCCCTAATCCAAGAAAAACTTACCTTGCGTGACCCTGACACAGTCCTTCTTATTCGCCTGGTCGTAATTGAGTTGTTTTCTCGACTTAACTTTTGTTGACATCAGCAATGCATCATAGCACTCAACCTCAATTGTACTAACTCTTGTCTCACGCCCTGTAGTCAGACGGTCTTCCTGTAAACAAAGGGATTATAAACGATGAACTTCTCATGTTGGCCATCTTCTTCAATGAACTGAATCTGTGACTTGTCATTAGAGTTCTAAAGCCTCGGAGATGATAAACGCTGCTGAAATTATCTTGTTCAATTCACCTGAAACTTCAGAGTCCAAAAAAACTCCCTTCGCCAGAATCGGACATCGCCAAGAACAACATGAACAAGAAAGTACAGCCAATTTTTCAAGCCATTTAGGGTTCTTTTATTGCTGTACATTTGCTCATTAAATGGCCTACAGTCTGTAGACTGAAGCAAGTCTCAAGTCAGTTCTCGTTAAGAATTGTCAAATGTACAACAATTTTTTTTTTAAAGTTTAGATCTTATTTCTTACATCGACCAGACTTTACTGATAGAACAGCCAGAAACAAAGTCATGAGGGTTTGAATCTCTGCTCATTTGGAGCCCTGCCATGTCTTGTCTTAGCAAGTTGGTTTACTCTGATTCTAACATCTTTTGAAAGGGTCTACGCTATGGCAAGCCAAAGACCCTGTTCAAGTGGACAGTGGCTTGCAAGGATTCTTTTACTGACCTCGGCTAAATCAGGAGTCGCAAGGCCTATTGAGCCCAATCACCGAAGTAACACCCCATTTAACAACACTGATCTCTTCTTGGGGAAGAAATACTCCTTACCTCGTCTTTGGCAAATCTTGGCAAGGAAAACAAGAATTCCCTCACACAGTTCTTGTCCTTGAATCCTGATATTATCCTGGGAATGAGACGAAGTCAGAAGTTTATAGTAAAACAATCCTTACAGCAAGTAGCATAGCAAGTTGCAGAACAGGACAATGGCTTGGTGATGTCCCCGATTTTTTCAACAGTACATCAATTTAGAGCTCAGCTGTTTGTTTCTGTCAGTCAAGAGAGAATTTTTTATTTTTTAAAACCAGTGATGATATAAAAGATAGTTGCTGGAGGTTCAGATGTGATCTGTACCACAATCTTGGACAAGCAAGATGATTGTGATGTTTGTATCATACCCTAGTATGAGAGACTTCCAAGCGACTAATCAATTTAACGGGTCATACTAAACAGCGTCCAAAAGCGTTTAAAAGCATACTTAAAGCCATCAAAATAAAATCTGATGGTCATAAACGAAAAGCAGGACATTTTCCACATTTCCTGATCGTTTCATGACATTTGTCTGCTAGATTAGCGAGTTGTTGTCTAAAATGTACCAGCGTCCACCACCCAGTCGGCGGCCATGTTGGATTTGACTTGGAGGAAATGATAGGGCTTCCCAATACTACAGGAGTCTGCTGTGTACGTAGCCACTTCAAATATGAAAGGTAATGTTTGGCGCAATTTGTTACCTTTCTTTGCTACCATCAGCGCTGCAACTCTTCACCTTTACTCCGTCAACAAAGATGTCAAAGTAACGCTTTGGTATGCCACGTTGAGGAAGAATACAGATCTTGTATGGTGTGACAGGCCATCTCTGAAAACGATTCAGAAAGTGGTGTTTAACCCTTAAAGGGAAGCTATGGGAATAAATTGATGCAGCAAAATCAAATATTTTTTTAAACAAATACATACCAAGTTACATGACAAACAAATACTCCACACCAAGGATATGATGAATATTCCTAGATAGTGCAGAAAATTGCATTTAATAAGCAGTTTGTGGGGGTAGCCATGTTTGTTCAAATCTCCCGGGCGAATGACGTCATGGATGCAGTGGGTTTTTTTCATCAAGGCGAGTACTACTCGTTTCCACTAGGTTTCCAGACCTTTTTTGGCCCTGGTACCTTGGCTCAAACGCATAGGGAACTAGACCTGCTCGTTCTTCTGCTGATGCATGGTTGTAATCGAAGGATTCATCGCCGGACGTCGACGAAGAACCCGAAGAAATCGAAGAACTGTCATCTGTCATTCCAAGCATTCGCCATTGTTCGAACAGCTGATTGTCACAATGGCTGCATCCATGACGTCATTGGCTCTCCGTTTGGAGGAGAGACCAGATTAAAATCCACCAAGATGGCGGCATACTTGATTCAAAAATAAGCAATTAAAATCATCCATTTCACTCATTAGTGTTTGTTTATTTATAAAACCAAGAGCCACAGTTGTTTTTAAGAATACGCAGTTTACGTAGATGTTATTCCCTATACGTTCCTCTTCTTGATGATGGCTTTTTAGTTAAGAGTATAACCAGACTAACCTATAAGTTCCCGACAACTGCTGTCCTTAATCGAGAGGTGTCCTGATTAAAGAGGTGAAATTGAATGGAAACAACCCATTTGGGGCCAAAACTAGTGTCCTTTATAGACAGGTTGTCCTTAATAGAGAGGTGTCCGCTAAGGGAGGTTCCACTGTACATGGTCTTATTAACTCTTATTACCTGTGATTCATACTCTACTCCAACCCTGTCACGCTGCCGGACATGGTAAGATAATCCTGAGACATTTAGGTTGCTCTCAACGTAGATATTACCATCTTTTTCATACTCAGGGATGGGCCGATCTCCAACCAGGATTTCCACTTTGAAATGATCCGTATGAGGCATAACGACATACGAGAGCTAGAAGAAACATGTAAAATCAAAGTTAAGAAACAGAAGAAGAATTTCAATAGACAGCCTGCGTAAATAAAGTTCGGCCATTTTGAAAAGACCCTTTTCACGGACTGTTTACCATGGAATAAAAGTACATGTACTTCAAATATATTTAAGCAAGCTTATTCAAACAATTTACTTCAAGCTGTCCATGTCTTCAAATGTTCATGATATTTCGAATGCTTTTTGTGATTATTTGATTTAAAACATTACTTTTATGTCATTCATGGTAAACTCACACTGCCTGTGAAAACTCCTTTTCAAAATATGGCCGAACACGGTAGGCCTATATTGGAATTATTGGTAGTGCAGATGAGACGAGATGCGTGCTGTGTATTGTCTCGCACTCGTGTACACTACCACGTGTATTAATACACCGTGGCCGAAATTTATTTTCGCAAGCCGTCTATTACTATTAGCCAGGCATATTCTTTGGCCTATTCTTTCATACTCTCAGAAATAACACATGAAGCCGCATTTCATACTTAGCTATCGATAACAATCACACATTGCCATCCAGAGGCAAAATATTATCGTTTTTATCAGTAAAATATTGATATCTTGTTTTCGTGATCGCCAGAAGCACAACTTTGCCCTCTATTGTCAGGTTTATGAACATGATATAGGCTCATTGAACTTAGCGGAACGACGAAATAATAAACTTGCATTTACTTGCCCCGGCACAGGTCTACACTCAGGTACAAGGGACCATGGCTTTTATTCGACAGACAATGCCGGTTCATCCAGAAATACAATCCTGGGTTCTCCCCGGGATCGAACCCGGGCCCTATTGCGTGGTTGCCCATAAATGTTTTTTTTCATCTGCAACTGCGCAGATATCATAGATTGACAAAAGGTACAAAAGCGTTCGGACTTCGGAACTATTGGTTTATGATATCTGCCAGTCTCAATTTGGAGAGGATGATTACTTATCCTTATGCGTGTAAGTGAAGACCTCTTACTTTTTTGTTTTACAATGGGTGATATGAATAAAGACTAGCAATTGCTTTTACTGAAAACCCCATGTACATTTACACAAGGCCTTTCTGTACAAAATTGAAGTAAAATCATTTACTAGTCTTTATTCATATCACCCAATATCAAGATATTGGAAATAACCTTGCGTCTTAAAAGCGAGGTGACGTAAACTCGGATCTCGGCGTGCACTCACGTGGCGGAAAAGTCTTTCGCACCAATGAATAACGCGTTTTTCAACTTTCAAAGAGCTTCACTACACGTTCAGAAAAATAGTTTACTGATGAAACAGAAGAAGAACAAAAAGACGATCTTTCCCTTACCACGAATGACTATTTACATAATTTAATTGCACTAAGACAGGGTGATAACGAATGGACCACAGTAAGTTTCGATATTCCGCCGTTCTGCTTAGTACCCATCCTGACTCTCCTGCGCTTGCGTCACCACTATATCGAGCTCAAAACATTGCGGGTCAAGATGCCAAGTACCGTAAGGAGCCTCATAGCCTATTGAAAAAGCTCTTGATCTCAAGATGAAGGCTTTACAGGATGACTGATTTCTCCTTCTTCATACCTTTTGTACTTTTATAACTTTATGTCTGTTATCATCCCTGCATGCTTAGTTTATCACTGCTTATAACCTATAAATGTACAATTTTAAGGTAGTAATAAACATATTTATATTTGTGTCACATAACGTTTCAATGATGGCCATTGACCCCATAATTAGACATGCTGTTGTACCCCTCCCACAGGTTTAATGACAGATTCCATCGGCCCTATGCCCCATCAATCTTCTCTCGGTCTTCCTTTTATAATGTCGAACTAATATAAGAACTTGAAGCGGGCTAAAAAACATCGAAAGGGGTAATAATGGCCCTATGCTTTAGAACGAGTTACGATAAACCCATTTTTCGACACTCAAATCACTCTGATATCGGATTGAAGTGTCTTGTTGGAAGTTATCCAATTATAAATTTGTGAAGGAGCAATTTCAAATTTCCCGCTTAATCTGGAGACTCAAGAATCTTATTATGTGACCATCACCGTCTGCCTCCGCCAGCCCAATTGGCCAGCCAAATCGTCTTTTTTCACATCGGTATTAAAGTAGCTGCCTAACGTAGTGGATATTGCTGGTACTATCTTCTGGAGTTTGTGACTGACCCTTATAACAGGGTTGTTTTTGAATACATATCGCGTGAAGACAATCACGAAAACTGACGAGGGTGCCTTATTTCGAATGGCATGGAAGAAACCTTGAAACATAAGTAACATCTTCTACTCCTATCAAGAAATATGTCAACTGTTTCGACTCAAACAAACGTGCTTCCATCCGGGGAGAGTTTTTTAAGGAGGGGCCATACCCTGATGGCCATATTACCCCGCATGACTGTAGGTCTAAACTGATTTGTGTGTGCACTACTAAGGAGTTGGTTGTTGTAATGTGTATGAATGTCTTCGTAAATCTAACAATAATGAGCGCACAGTTGTTTTTTTTGGAATAGGCCTACACAAGATTAAGATACGATTCTCGGCAAGCTGATGAATGGATTCTCCGGGGCGGGGGAGGGGGGGGGGGGGGGGGTCTGTATTGTTTGGGCAGAGACGTGAGCTACTTACTGGTCGGATATTTTTAAAGCTGGTATTTATTGATCTAGGTTACGAAACCAAACAGATTTTTTAATTTTAGTAACAACGACAGCTACGAATCTATTATCTCCCCGCTTTCCGAAAAAGTGGGGGACATATTGTATTACCGTTCGCCGTCACTCCGTATGTACTCTAAGGTCAGTCCGTCCAAAAGTGATGTCTCCTCCTAGACCTTTCATCGTACCAAATTGAAGCTTTGGTATCGTACTCCTCCACTGGTGTGCAAAACACCTTTGAAACTTCGAACCGACTCCGTTTCTCAGGCCTACATACGAATCAAACTTCGTTTGCAGGAAGCAATACCACAGCATTAATACTGAGGGAATTTGCGACCACAAAGGCAGGCTACAATTTTAATTAAGGCCTACCATACTTTTCAATCACGTCAACAGCAAAATGGTAGGCTTGGTACCTCTTGGTACAAGAAATCAACCATATTCTCCTTTACGCGAAACATCTCCCTCTTGTAAGCAGCATAAAATATGTTTTTAGAGTGAAAAACGACATTCTGCACACCAAAACATGTCATAGAACTCTATTCAGTGATGATCTGTACAAATTTTTCTGGCATATTGGCGGCTTATTATAAACCGCGAGATGTAGAATGTGAAATCGCGAGATGCCAACCTCGGTGGGTGTACCACCCGCTGCAGATTGTATTGCAAATATGGAACCTGAAAAGACGAACATTCATGAGACCAAGGCTATTGTAGGAGCTATCCTTATTTTGATTTACACTTCGATGCGGGATTTTTTTCTATTCATGGTACTGTCACAAACCAATTCCGATCTCACCGATTTTCTGTTGACATTTCATGATCAGTGAGATTCCATACTTGCCGTGAAGCTATTGTTTAAATTGAGTGTCTAAGATGTGTTATGATTGCATTACTAGTATCATCAAAGCTGAACACATAGATTATTGACAAAACATTGCAAATCCCCGAAGTGTGACTTTACAAAACGGCTTTCGGCCAATGTACAATTAAAAATAACTCCACTGAATCATACCAATACCTCTTGCACCAGCTCGTGCTGCATGCCATGCCCCCTCGCGGTAGAATGCAAGTGAACGAAGCTGATCCTCAGTGGCCTCTTAAAAATAGTTTGCAAAGTAGCACTCTTATGGATTATGGATATGGATTTTAGCTGCTACGAGTTCGTCAGAGATTATCGCTTAATTCCCTGAAAGTCGGTCGTGTGTTTGGAGATAGCTGCATGTAGCCTTTGTGTTGTCTTCAGTCCCGCTGCCATTGAATGGAGAATTTTACGGCAGTAGAAGTATAGAAAATCTTGGGGCAGAAAATAATGATTACTCATCGCGCGATTTCGTGATCGATTACTAGCGCGGCGCTCGATTCATACTGGGCATGCGCTTCAAGGCACGAGATCAGGGGCCTTATTCACAAAAGCCTCGCAAACGCTTCGCAATCGCAAACACCTCGCCTAGCAAAATTTTCTAATCACAAAAGCCTCGCTACGCAATCGCTTCGCCAGGTCGTCGGTAATTTAGCGAATTCACAGTGTCTTCACAAACTCCTCGCACGCATTGCGGGTGATTTCATGAAGACATCGCTCACGCTTCGCAATCGCAGTGTGGTCGCTCAACCCTCGTTAACTCCATAATTTTAGCGAGAGCTTTTGGGCTCTCGCAAAGCATTCACACGAAGAAAACATGGCGCTCCTTTTTGCAATAGAAGAGGAAAATCAACGACATTTTCGCCGAAATAGGATATTTAGAGACCGGGTAAATCCGCTGGACATTTACGATGACGAAGACTTGATGAAGAGGTTTCGTATGCCACGTCACGTTATTCTGGAAGTTGTGGATTTGATCAAAGAAGATGTAGAACATCCAACACAACGATCTCATGCTTTACCGGCAAGTTTACAGGTGATGTGCGCCCTCCGTTATTATGCAACGGGAGATCTGCAGTTTGTAAGTGGGGACCTCAATGGCATTAGTCAAGCATCTGTGTCACGAATTGTTTATAGAGTTTCCACATCACTGGAAAGGAAGGCGTCGCACGTTATAACATTTCCACGAGATCACCATCTCCAACAAGAAGTAAAAGAGGGTTTCTATAATCAAGAGCGCCGCCGCATACCAAATGTACTTGGCTGTGTAGATGGAAGCTTGGTTGGCATAAAGGCTCCCTCGGTCCAAGAAGAAGCCTACGTCAGCCGAAAACATTCCCACGCAATCAACGTGCAAGGCATATGTGACCATACCTTGAAGTTTACCAATTTGGTGGCAAAATGGCCAGGTAGTACTCATGATGCCTTTATCTGGAACAACTGTAGATTAAATCGTAAATTTCAGAACGATGGGCTCCCAAATGGCTTTTTATTGGGTGATAGTGCCTACCCATTGCTTCCTTGGTTGATCACTCCCTACGTCACCCACGAGATGCGGCGGAGGACGAATTCAATGCCCACCACAGAAGAATTCGGCAGAAGATCGAGAACGCATTCGGACGATGGAAAATGAGATGGCTTTGCTTCCACAAATATGGTAAGCTGACACATTATTCAAATGGTCGACTTAATCATCGAATGTGGCCGTCAGGAGGCTGGACTCGTATTCATTAAGTCCCTACCATGACTGAAAGCAATTCTTTTGTTGAAACTTTGAAGTACCGGTATATAATAGTTCCATGGGATTCCCCCAGACTAAGACCTCCTAAAACATACTTTGCACGAGAACAATATAATGTACTAGTAATGGGCCTTTCAGTTTTTCCAGGCGGGGTTCTAACCCTTTCCCCAGAAAGGTGTGTTAAGGCTTCCCGGTCAATGCATACACGCATCGGTATGAGTCATTCGGACATTGTTAATGGATCACGTAATCAGTAATCGCGCTTGCGGAACTTTAGCGAATTCGCTAGCAGAGAGGGACAGCGAAGACATAGCGAAATATTGCGAAGGCCTTTGTGAAACGCTCGCTTCGCTAAGTTAGCGATTGCGCATGGGTTTCGCAAACGCTTCGCTTCGCAAATACTTAGCGAGACTTTTGTGAATAAGGCCCTTGGTCACTACTTCATTTGTGAAAGGCGGCCCTATCGCACCAGGGGCCTTATTCACAAAAGCTCATTTCAAGCCATTCCCTAACTTGGATGGCAACCCTATTATGCCCCAATCCCCAAATTTCCCTATTGATGTCCCTTAGCATTATACATTCATCAGGCAGCTGATCCCAATTCCAGTTGTACTTTTGTAACACCATAGTTAGACTTTTCCCCACTGATGAGACGCTCCCGGCAAATAATAATCCAACTGTAACCTTTACGAGTGTATTTCCTGATTTCCGCACTCCGTTGATGAATTTTACGAACCTTTTCTCCAATTGAGTTTGAACGCTACAGTCCTTTATAATGGCTGGTAACAGGTCATTATGAGTGCGATAAGGCAAACACAAAATCTGACGAATACATTTACGCCATGCAATATACAATTCTTCCATGTATGGTTTTGAACAATCTAGCAACTGGTAACCATACAGTGGCATACAAAAACTTTTGAATAACTTATAGTCTATCTGATTTCAAAGTTGGCGTACCTCATTTCAAAATGGAATAATTAGGTTTGAATGCATTGTCAAATTCTTTAAAGTCCCTTCCCCCAAAGAGAATAGTTTTAAGCGCGGGCTTGTTCAGCCAGTTGGTCAGTTTATTCTGCGTGAAGTTGTGTTCGATTTTGAAATACCTTTTAACGAACGCATAGTCCACTATGTAGCTTTTATCCTTTTTTAATTTAGGCTGGCCGGGTAACATTCTTGGCTGGTTCGGCGAGACACTTTTTAAGAATGGATTTGGTTTTCCGTCGATATCTGGCCGAAAGGCCGAAAGCAGGTACTGCAATTTGTCAACACGGTTGTGATCAATTTTATATTTGTGATGATAATTGGACCTCTTATTGGTAGTCAGAAGGAAATTGCACTGATACCTGCTTGAACTATACAAAACATTGGTCAGGGCATTATTGAGAGTAGTAGAAGCCCACCAAGACTTATACTCGAAGACAGTAATGTATGGCAGAAGGAGAGACAGTGTGTCGCGGTGGTAAGCCACTACACACAAATCGTAGTAGTAGTTCAGATTAACGAGTGACATCTCGTTGACGTGATGGATGAAGTAAGACGGAAAGCTCACTGCTGGCTCGTGAGCGAGCAGGAACTCTTCGAAGCAGATCCAAACGTCGTCACCGTCACATCCACCTTTTCCTTTCCAACGTCGATTCTTATACCTGAACGATACCGTGACGTCATCGTCGAGAAAGATAAAATACTGATAACCCTTCTTTGACATTCGACTCCCACGTTCAACGGCATGCTCCAACTGAAGATTCCTCCCAGTGGTCCATGTGCTATCCGGTCGGTATAGGTCGCCGGAGTCCGTCTTGTATGTCAGCCAAAGAACATCTCGATTTGAGTTAGATACCAGGCCAAGGTTCATTTCGACGCTTGGGCCTTGTATCAAGTACACGAAGTCTTTAGCAACTTTCACTGGCGGAAAAGTGTAGCCGAAACATTCCAGATCACGTATCCAAGCCATGGCTAAATCGATATCTGCCCGCCCGATAATATCGATCTGGTAGAGTTCAATGTAAAGGTCTATCATGTTCTGCGCCAACGAAACGGTTTTCGGGATCCAGTTGACCAGGAATTTGATCAGTCGACTTGTTTTACAGTAGACATCCATTTCGTTGTGAAAATCGACCATATACGAATGCGCGTTACGGATTTGATTGACGTATGGCGGACCGAAAGCGATGTGACCGTCAGTGTCCCAAACCAACCGTTGAGTGAAATACGCCCTCCATATATCCGACACGCGCCCGTGAACGCTTGCCGGCAGCAGCAGACCCCAGAAGGCGAACTGAGCATGCAATGATGTCTGGGCGTTGTAGGGCGACATGACGTAATGCGATAGTGCGTGATATTTCTCCACCATCTCAAACTGAAATGGAATCTTCTGTGTTAGCCTATAGATGGCGTCCACATCTGGGTCGGTTTGGGCTAGGAAGCTGATCACTCCCACCTTCTCCGGCTTGACGGCACCGATTACTTTCATGTTTTTCGTGTTGGAATCTTTGATTTTGTCCAGCAGCAACCCTCTCGGCCAGAAAGTGGTGTTGGGTTTGATGTATGGAATGTAGGGATTGTACACGTGTCCTGCGACCTGTATTTGATCGAATTTAATGGAAGCATCCATGAGCGGCTCACTTTTAGGAAACTTGGGGAAGTTATCGTCGTCGGTGTCGAAGATCCACTTGGCCCCGTTGGCCACGGCGTACATGAAGCCGATGTTCTTCCGGGCGTAGTGATTCCAGGGCAGATGTCGGCAGATGTGGTATGGACACCGCTCCTGCCAGGCCACGTCGAGAAAGACAAGATTGGGCATCGGCGGAACCTCTTTTGGGCCCTTCTTGTCACCGACCAGCACCAGGCACCACTTTGGCATCTTCAGCAAGTCCTTGAGAGCTTTGGTTAAATTGAAAATTGCCGTGACTACCACCCATTTCTCGCAGGTCAGTCGCCCCTGATGCGGAGTTATCTGAAATGAATAAGCGAACAGTTAGTTATCAACAGAGTCGTTCTTCTGAGAAGAGAAAGTCCGGTGCAGTGAATAACGAGTAAACAAACAATGAAAATTATATACCACATCTTCAAGATTAAAGAAACCCTTCGGCATAAGGAATTCGCCGCATTCAGGGCTCTGCGTGCGTGCATGTGTGTGGGAGGCGGGGGGGGGGGGGTAGTGTTAGGAGAGAGGATACCTTATAGCTATTTGCATCATTTTTCTAAACTTTATAAGGTCACTACTTCTCTGCTGCCCTGAAATCTTCCAGTATGCAGTATATATTTCTCATCATTGAATTACCAAAAAAGTCAAATTCAAAATCTGACTAAATTATCACGCTTTTCGATTTCTATTCCTCAACTTGACCCCGTGCAGCAATCATCTTTGAGAGGTTCGATGCATTGAAGACGTACAGCGCAGTGGCTATAATAATGATAATAATAATAATCACTACTATAATGGACGTAGAGCTGAAATAGTTTGTCACACATCTCCTCCGCCAATTCAGATCGGATGACCTCGAAACTTTTCCTGAAAGTCGTGGTTGATATGGAGATGCACCTCGCCGGGTTAAATTGGTAAAATTTGCAGCGATCTCGGAGAAATAGCACCTTTTGTTCTTTCTATATATGGGCATACTCATGGACATAAGGGGCCTTTTCAGCAGGTCTGATTTGCATATGGGGCCATCTGTTAAATCAAAAGTGTGGGATTATACAAAAATATGCCGGGAAAGTATTGGGGCCACTATATGTTTAAAGCATTCATCCATTTCCGCAATTTTCCCCCTTTATTTTGGTCGTACTCTTTCACCTTACGTTGTTTTAAAATCGCTCTTAATTTTTCTAAGTACCGTATGGGAATTCATCACGTGTTACACGTCTCATCATAACAAAACCGCCTCACCCGACCCAAGCACTGGGCGCAAAGTAGCGCACAGCTCCCTATATGAATACCCGGGGCAAATATAAAATATGATATAAAATCCCGATTAACATTTCTTTACTGTGATAAAAACAGGCTAACCACTGCAGATTAACAAGTAAGTGAGTGTTCCGGAACGAGTGGAGTCCGTGCGGAGGGTGTCGAAAAAAGCCTAGGCGAACTACTTCCTCCGTCTGGTGCTGCCACCCACTGTGTTGTACTAAGTTCGTAACACGCCAACTCTTCACCATTCGCGAAATAGTTCGTCAAAATAAGTCGAGACCACTTTGAAGAGTGGTGGAGTTTGATTTTTCCGGTCGTTTTGCCAAAAACGCGTTTAGTGTAAGTAATTTGGAGGAAAATCATCCCCCCAAATCATCATGTTCGATTTGTAAACACTTGGGTCGGCGTGGAGTGCTTCACATCACACATCGACCTATTTTACGCATATCAAAATCAAGACAACATCGCAACCCCCAGACATATAATTTCATTTCACCCAAATTGCCCCGGCCCCACACTAAGCCATCCCCCTAAAACAACCCGCGCCACGGGTATTATATGCTAGTAATAATAATAATAATAACAATAGAAGAATACAATACATGTACAGACAATAAAAGAATACAAACTGCTTACTACAGAGACCGGATAAAACATTACATTGCATCTTACTAATAAAATACCGCAGTAATCAAAACACTACATCACACAAACAGCAGTAAATACGGCAATAGTATTACAATAACAATGGGTTAACATGATTTCAATAAAAGATTTGCAAGTTGTTTATCCCTGGAAATGCGGTGTTTAAAACGGTGTGAATGTAGTAGGGCCCGCAGGCTATCCACCACACAGAGACGGCAGTTCAAATCCGCGGATTCCGTAGATTCCGCGCTATTTTTAGAAATTCATATTGAACTATACTTAAGAACGATATAAGAGAGTATATCACTTAATAGCCCATCCAAAATGAAGCCCTACAGAAGATTACCAGTACTGTTGATAGTTTTCAGCCGATGCCAGGGAGGAATCCTTCACAGCATGGACCGAATTAACCAGGAAAATTGAATGCTCCGCTATCTTGATACGGTTCCGTTTTAGGCCATGGGACGAGTGTGAAAAATGTGAAATCCGTTTGACAAATTAGCGGGCAAATTGAAAACAGTCGTTTTTGGGTAATATGGGGGTGCTGATTTCAAAAATCAATTTTTCTCCCGCGTAAAATTGCACATTAAGTCAGAAATGAGACCCTTAATAGGGCCTAATGGTCCCAAAGTAGGGGTCAAAAAAGTTGATGTCATCGAAACATGTCAACGTGGGTATTTAAATGAAGGTATATGGGGGTACTTTAACATTGCATAGTTTTTGGCCCCTAAACGAACCGTGGGACCCCCCAGGGAGGGTCAAAAAGGGCAAAAGTGGAAACTTTGACCGCCTCCCATGAGCTTCATGGGCACCGCATGTGGATAAAAACTGTTTTATTCGACAGTACTCACATAGACCTTTTCATAGATACCCATGATGACACCCTTGGGCAAAAGGTTTTTGAGATCTTACATTTGGAGCCTAAAAAGGGGTCAAAATTACTATCTCGGCAACCCTTACCCCGAGAGTGTTGTCATGGGTATCATTTTGAAGGTCTATACGATTACTGTCAAATAAAACAGTTTTTATCCATTGGCAGTCCCTATGAAGATCGTGGGACAGGGTCAAAGTTAACACTTTTGCCCTTTTTGACCCTCCCTGGGGGGTCCCACGGTTCGTTAAGGGGGCCAAAAACTATGCAATGTTAAAGTACCCCCATAGACCTTCATTTTGATACCCATGTTGACATGTTTCGATGACATCAACTTTTTGACCCCTACCTTGGGACCATTAGGCCCTATTAAGGGTCTCATTTCTGACTTAATGTGCAACTTTACGCGGGAGAAAAATTGATTTTTGAAATCAGCACCCCCATATTACCAAAAAAAGACTGTTTTCAATTTGCCCGCTAATTTGTCAAACGGAATCCTTTTTCTAGACACATTTTTGCCACTCGTCCCATGGCCTACAAGGAGACACGCGTGCTTGTCTCACCTCAGGGCTAGTACATGGTGTCACCTTAGATAATAGGAATAACGTTGCTTTGTAAAAGACGGATGAAGGTCGACCTAGGGTGCACTCGGGCAGCCGGAAGATGTTTCCCGCGATAGGCCGCGTACGCGCTACAAATAAGGAATAATGGCTTATCGATCTGCTATCAAAGAGTGGGAAAAAACGTCGAACATAAACTTAGTCTACTAATAAAACAGGAGAAGAACAAACATATTGAAGAAAAAACCGGTATACTGTAGCATAAAGCAACATATGGTGAACCTGTTTTCCCATCCCACAAAACTCACTTTCTATGACCACTGCGCTGCTAACATGAACTCATAAAAACAACTTCACTTTGTTTGCCCATCTAATCTTCTCTAGAGACTGCGTTATTTCAATGCAAACTATTTTGTGGGTTTTGAATGAGACACAAAAACGCTACACTTTCCGAGATATCAGACCAACGATGGTCAGTGGCATCACACTATAGCTTGTTAACGTCGTGTGTACAACGTTGCCGGTTGTGAGTGAGGAACAGCCGATCAACTTCAGTTGGATATAGATTGCATATAAATGGATGATATGTTTTAATGCTTTATAAACGACGCCAAAAAAGTTCTTACAGTTGGTTTTTCGTATAAGTTGTCTGTTTCAGTCATAAATTACACCAATTTGATTGTTAGTATGGACAAGCATATTAAATCCAATAAAATATTCCATGTTTGAAAATCGACAACCAACTTCTTTTATAAACGTTGTCCCGCCAGGTGGCCAGTGTGTAACGTAACCACTATTGGCCAGTTCCAGGCCACTCTCTGTAACGTAATCAAGAGATTGGTTGAGTCACTCTAAACTCGACACCAAATTGGTGGTGACCCCTGGCCACGGGGTGGAAATAATGGGGCAGGTTTACATTTAAAGGAATGGGTGGCTTTTTAGTTCAATGTGATTCTTCTCTTGTTTCTTTGAAGGAATTGGTACCGAACTGGAGGTATTTGGTTGTCACACCAAAACCGCGAGACGCCTCGGTTTTTCCTCCACCCGAGCGGTTTTGGTGAGACGATCAATACCGCCAGTTCGGTATTAATTTCTATTGTAAAACATCACAAATTAAATACAGAATAAAGTGGTTTTAAATGCTTCTTGGCTGCTTCCATATTTTTTGCACCAACCCAAGCGGTTATGGTTGCCTAACCATAACCGCTGAATTCAAAATGAGGCTTCATTGCAGCATAGTGCATTTACACTGTAAACTACGGTTCGTTATAAATCTAGATTTTTATAATTTTTTATGTTTTTGGCGTTTTTAAAAGTTTTGTTCTTATTTTCAGGTGTAATAAAACGTATGGGGGTGGGGGTGGGGTGGGAGGGGGAGGGGGCTAGAGCCTTGCAAATTATGCCTTTCCCTTTTCACATTTTCCTATTGTTCGAAGC
The DNA here is from genome assembly GCF_910592395.1 of Lineus longissimus. Taxonomy (NCBI): domain Eukaryota; kingdom Metazoa; phylum Nemertea; class Pilidiophora; order Heteronemertea; family Lineidae; genus Lineus; species Lineus longissimus. The sequence continues at coordinate 6,664,113 of NC_088317.1, forward strand.
CACGTTAGAAAAAGGTGACGAATGTCCGCTGTAATCTTTTACAATAACAAGTGAAGTAATCCGCCACCAAGGTTGATTTGGGCTTTCCCCGACTCGCAAAGTAACAAGGAAAACTCAATAGATACGAAATGACGTCAATGTTTAGACACACAGCTCCAGGCAGCGCCTTAATACTAGTGCATGGGTCCACGTGGAGAGGATCGATGAATGGAGGGCTAACTAGGGTCAAATCGGAGTCAACATCATTGTCCGATCTTGATTTTGTTTTCTTTTTATAAGCAATTCATTGATTAAAGCCACTTACAATATATAGTAGGATCCGGAGGTGACTAGGCACAACCGACAGCTGGGTAATATTGCCCTTATTAGGGAGGTTAAAAACTCGAACGATAAACGACAACGGTAACGACAATGACGTCATTAGGTTTATCGTGAAGAAATAACGTTAGTTGGGTTAAGAAACACACATTGAATTCCCGGTAAACGTAAAATGTTCATTAGCTGACACTGATCCAAGTCAGGAAAGACCAGGACTAGGCCTTATAACTCATTTATATAATGTTTTAATGTGACCTGTAATGACAATCGAATCCTGCGCGAACATTTCTTGGCCTTCCAGGGCCTGTTGTGCACGGCTATTCAATGAATTACCTCGGCAACTCTAGACAGTGTGGTCCGTATTGATCAACACCCGAACATGGATCCACTGCTTCCTTTGGGGTACACAGCGACAACTTCTCTCAGCAGCAGCTCACCCTGCTATTGAGAGAAACGAAACTTCGGCGGCATGTTCCACTTGAGTGAGACGGTACAGAAGTGAATGATCAATCGGCCGGGGTAGACAGGGTTTCACCTGGACTACGATTATCTCACTCTACTCTACTCTACTCTACTCAACTCTACTCTATGGATTACATCATCAATGTGTGTGAAAGCACAATTCATAATCATAATAATGGTCTGCACTACGATTTCTCCGACTGCCACAACCAAGGCTACCAGACTACTGTAAGTTTGTTTAGGGCGTACCTTATCGCAGCTAGCTGTTGACTTCATCTTGCCGGTATAACTGCGCACAGCCGGTTTCAATGGTGACTGGTCGCCAATGGTATGTTTTTCATCCTCGGTATGATGGTTAGCTCTGTCACGATTGCTAAAGTGCCTTGGCATGAAGTTCGCCAAAGATCTGCTGGTGTGAGCACATAGCAGCAGACTGATCAGAACGACGCTGACCAACAAGACAGCTTTCCAGGATTTTAGGAAACGCCTAGGGAAGGCATGCAACATACTAACAGACGGTCGAAGAACGATACACAACGAACAAGCCTGTAGAATGGTTCTGGCACATTGAGAATGTTGTATTTTATTAAACATGTGTCACCGTTTAAACCTCGTCTTCAGATGTCATAGGGCCGTTTAGACGGCAGGAAAAAGCCACATAAGATCCGATTGAATCCGAATGTGGTTTAAATTTTTCTCGTCTAAATGCAAAATGATGCATCCGGGAGCATCCGGATCAAAAGCGTCGTCTAAACCAAAATGGATACCGAATCCGGATTCATTTTACCTCGGCGCATGCTCTCTAACGTATTGTTTAACACCTCCACAAGCAACAGGTACTGGAGAGTTCCCCATCTGCAGAAATGCGTCCAGATGAGACTGGATTGCGCTGATCGTCTAAATGCGCCATTTTAGGAGCCTGAATGAGGTTCGATCGGATCGCATCCGGATCCGATCCGAATGTGTTTTTTTCGCCTCAGTTTAGATTTGCCAACTACAGCACAAGATATAGATTGTTTAAGACAATTTGTATGTCCTCATATGGTTACCAATTATTAGACCTGACAAAACCATATATGGAAGACCTTTACATGCATTAGACAGACATCTCTCATATCGTACACATAATAAGCTGTTGCCAGATATTATTCAAGATTGTTGTATCCAAATTGTTGTATAGTCAGGTCAGGTCAGTCGGAGGTACAGGCTGCCCGCAGGAGGTATTATCACTGGCAACCACTAAACCAGTCCATCTGCTTAGATCAGCCTCTGGCCATGTCAAAACAGGTGTTGTCGGATGCAGGTCTGCCTGTAGGTTTGACTACCCGCCACTGGTATCCTGTAAGCCAGTGCTACCTGTTTCAGGGGGGAGATTGGCCTTCTTGGCCTTGGCTGGCAACCAGTCTAGGAGAAGGAACACTCCGAAAACAAACCCGGGGAGATGTCACTCGTTAGTCTTGGTTGGCAAGACATCTAGGAGAAGGATACTCCGAAATTAAACCACCACTCCAATAGGCTGGCCAGGGCCAATCACCCGACCAGCTGCCAGACGGAGCATAAATAAAACTGGAAAACAACGATTACGAAAGCTAACAAGAAAAACCAACCAACCAGACGACAAAGGAAAGCAAAGCCACAGTCCTTGAGGGACCATATAAAGGATCAGGGGGAAACCGGAAGGACCGCTGATCCAGATAAGTGCCGCCTAGCTACCTTCAGATCGCTGGTCATTTCAACGTACAATGTGCGAACACTTTACCAACAAGGAAAGATACACCAACTGTTCACTGGCCGCCAAGAAGCAGGCATTGAAATTGCAGGCATACAGGAGCATCGGCTGATCACTACTTCTGCCACCGACGAGGTATGGTCATGCGACAGGGAAAGCGTGCTGGTCTACAGCAGTGAGTCCAACAAAAGACAAGGGGGAGTTGGTCTTCTGATGAGCGCAAGTATGTACAGAATGCCTGCGCTGCGTGGAACCCGTCTCCAGTAGGATCCTCACTGCAAGCTTCCATGGGAACCCAGAACTTACAGCTACTGTCATCTATGCACCAACGGAATCAGCCACTCCAACTGACAAAGATGCGTTCTATGAAGATCTTGCTAACCACTTTGAGCAGGTCAAGAGGCACAACATGCATGCTGTACTGGGCGACTTCAATGCCAGGATTGGTCTGAACAGCCACGCAACAAATCCTTCTGTCATTCCTATCCCAAAAGATAAAAGAAAATCGCTGAAAGACTCTGACAACTATAGAGGGATTACTCTTAGTAGTATTTTAGGAAAGGTGTTAGACCATGTTCTGATGTCAAAAAACGAAAAAGTGTTTTCATCCTGTGATTTACAATTCGGGTTTAAGAAGAAAATGTCCACGACTCAGTGTACTTTCGTTTATAATGAGACGATTCAGTATTATAGAAACAGAGGAAGTGGTATTTACTCCATGTTTTTAGATGCAAGTAAGGCATTTGATAGAGTGAATTACATCAAATTATTCAAGTTATTACTTAAAAAGGGATGCTGTCCTATCATAACTAGGTTCCTCGCTATCCTGTATACATACCAAACAGTCAATGTATCTTGGAACGGTCACAGAAGTAGAAATTTTGGTGTGCGAAATGGTGTTAAGCAAGGAGGTGTTCTCTCCCCGATACTTTTTTGTATTTACACCGATGAACTGTTGTCAAGGTTAAAGGATTCTGGTTACGGATGCTATGTAGGAAATATATTTATGGGAGTATTTGCTTACGCTGATGATATAGTAATATTATCCCCAACTAGGCATGGGTTACGCATGCTCTTACAAATATGTTCGGTATTCTCAAAAGAATACCAGGTTATTTTCAATCAAACAAAATGTCAACTAGTGTATTCAGGGGAAGGAGTAGAGAATCACCCCCCTTTTGCCTGGGAGGGTCATGTGATTAATGTCGTATCTTGGGCCACTCACCTTGGTCATATTGTTGGAGAGAATAGTGATGGGAAAAACCTTGAAAATGCCATCAACGCTTTTGTATTCTAGAGTAAATACTTTGGTTGCTCAATTTGGACATTGCCACTCAGTAACAAAATACAAGTTATTCAAATCATTCGCAATGGCACTATATGGATGCGTGCTCTGGAATTTTACCCCCAGAAAACTTGATCGATTCTGCGTCGCCTGGAGGAAATGTGTCAGGAAATTATGTAATGTGTCCTATTTGACACACTCTAATCTGCTCCCACTCATCTGTGAAGACCTACCCCCAGAACTGCAACTCCATACGCGCTTCTTAAAATTCATTGGTGGGATAGCAAGAAGCACTAACCCATTGCTATGAATTGCCGGTCATAATTCACAGGTCGCTAACAACATCAATACCGTGTGTGCAAAAGCGGGTGTTACAAAATATGATGTTACACAGATTTCTATAAATAAAACTGTTTTTTTAAATGATGCAACAGTCATTCTAAGAGACAAGGCAAATGTCATCAGAGATATGATAAGCTCGAGAGACAATAGAGACCGCAATTTCTTTAATCTTGATGAGATTAATACTATATTAAATGATTTATGTGTAAACTAAATTTTACAGACACCTGAGACTGAATAATTTGTTGATGGCCAATATAATATCTGTATAAACAAGTTCAATTGAGTATCACTGGTAATTAGTTGTGGCATTTGCTACCTGTTTCTAACTTGTTTTTAAAATGTTCTCCCATCTATTTATTTTTCTCACTGCACAATACAGCACTGCACTCTGTTGAATGTACTATTATGTACGATTAAATAAATAAATAAAATTGGAAGACACTGCTTCTACGATACCTCGAATGATAATGGAGAGAGGCTAGTATCCCTATGCGAGGAACACAGGCTAAAGCCAGCACAAACCAGATTTCCGCAGCCACAGTTACGTCGCTGGACATGGATGCACCCCACCGGGTCAAAACACCAACTCGACCACATTCTCATCAATGGAAAGTGGATAAATTCCTTAAGGAAGTGCAGAGCCTACAACACCGTGGAGCTGGACTCAGACCACCGAGTAGTCAGCATCCGCCTGGTATCCAGTCTGCAGGCACCAAAGCGACAACCCTGCAGACGAGCAAAATTCAACTGGGGAAAACTTCAAGACCCCGCTACCAGGGAACAATTCCGGGTTGAGCTCTCGAACAGATTTGAAGCTCTGCAGTGCAACAGCCCATCATTACCCATCAGCGAGCGGTATGAAGGGTTCGAAAATGCTGTAAACGACATCGCGTGATCAAGTCGATCCACTCCTGAGAAATAACCAGGCTGGCTTCCGGAGGGGAAGAAGCTGTATCCAGCAGACACATACCCTACGAAGGATTATGGAGGGCTTCCAGGACCACCAACTCCCACTGAATGTCACTTTCATTGACTTTAGGAAGGCCTTTGACTCCATCAACAGGACTGCTATGTTTGCCATCCTGCGCAGCTATGGAATCCCGAAGAAGTTAGTGGACGCCATAAAGGTCCTGTACACAGACTCCCAAAGCGCTGTAACAGTCAATGGTGGCATCTCGGAAACCTTTGGTGTCACAACAGGAGTGCTCCAGGGTGATGTTCTTGCTCCATTCCTATTCATCATCTTGGTAGACTACCTGCTGCAAAAGGCCACCTTAGGTGGTGACAGTGGAGTTGTAACTCATCCCCGCGCTTCTAGGCGATATCCTGCAAGGCGGCTCAATGATCTGGACTTCGCAGATGATATCGCACTCTTGGAGTCTATAACACCACACGCACAGCACCAGATCGACAGAACGACGGACAGTGCCAAAGACATCGGATTGATGATAAACGTCCCAAAAACAGAGTATATGACACGCCACTGCGATACAAGTACACCACTAAAGTATATGGAGAACCCATACAGCATGTGACTGACTTCAAGTATCTGGGCTCCATGATGGACTCAAGTGCAGCTGACCTGAAGAGAAGAAAAGCCCTCGCCTGGTCTGCCTTCTGGAAGCTCGAGAAACTCTGGAGAAGTAAAACCATATCGATCAGTACAAAAGTGCGCCTCTTCACTACCACCTGCCTCACCGTACTGTTATACGGATGTGAGTCCTGGGTGATTACCAAACACATGGAAAACAACATCAACGCGTTTGCAACATCATTCTACAGGATCATGTTAAATATCAAGCGAACCGACCATGTATCAAATACAACAGTGTACTCACTGGTGAAGTGCACCCCCCTAATACATTGTGTGCACCTCCGCCAATTGACGTTCCTGGGACACATTTTACGGATGCCAAGCAATGAGCCAGCTAGATTGTATGCACTATACCAACCGACGCACGGCAGGAGACGCCCTGGCCGCCAGCGAATGCCTTATCTGACGTATATCAAATCTCTCATAGGACCGCTGGAACCAACTCAAAATTGAGGAATTGGCCCAGGATAGGGTTGGTTGGAGGAAGCTTGTGGCCGCCTGCTGCGCAGTCGATCGATGATGATGATGTATCCAAATACAACTGGAAAAGAGAATGGTAAAATTCATAAATGGCATGTTGGTTGCAAAAGACAAGCACACGTACATCCGTGAATGTATCTAGTTAATAATTCCAGGTAGCAGTTCGCCACTAGGGAAAACTTTTACTTACATTACTCAGAAAAACAATTGGAATAGGTACAATTTGCCATCTTTGGGATATACATTGTATGTTAAATAAGATTCATGCAAAATTGCAGGTCAAACTAGGGTGAGATTTCAAATTAGGGAACTTTTGGAAATAAGGGATCAGGGAGCAACTTTTTTTCAAGTGCAGAAATAAAAGTACTTTTAGATTTTTTGTGCACTGCGTGATTTAGTAACTATGTGTTATATATATAAGATGTATTTACAAGGATTCATCGTAAGGATGTGTAAAGGGTGATTAACGAGAAATCGGTTTGTTCCTTTGTCTTCACCCGCACAAAATGTTTCATGCACTTGCACAGATTTTCTGTACTCATAGAACGAATAAACATTTACATGTATATATTGCTCCATGCCACGTTCCGGCTTAAAGGGGGACTACAGGCAGGAGCAGGGGCTAATTTTGCCATCTTCAGGTGACTAATATACACAGTAAGGGCCCAAGGTCATGTCAGATTCAGCACTAAATGTACTCGTCGTACAAGCGTGAATCATTTCGACTTACTGTGAGACGTGAAAGACACCAATTGGTGGCTTCGTGTAACTTTATCTTGCCTGCCTAGCTGCTGCCTATATTGGCCCTTTAAGACAACGTGATGGTTCTTAATACTGTAGACAAAACGTCATGATAAAGTACTGATTCATACATAACAAAAGCTATGGTTTCGAGATGTGTTGCTGTGCGCAACAGTTGGAACAGTACAATCCGCCATTCAAACAACCTGCCCAGACCATTCTATTTATACAGATTGAAAAATCTATATAGATTTATTTCCTTTGTTAAATGGCTTTAACACCTTCTGTTAACCTGTAGACTACACAGCTAACAGCCATCACCAATAGGATGACCATATTTTCAGCCAAAAAACCAAAAACAGCACCTACTGGATTTAATAGGAATGAAACGATAGACCCTATTATTCCTGGTAAAGCTGCAGTTGATTTCTTGGCCATTTCTTTAAGCCATTCAGTAAACTTCTTAAGGCCATCTTTATCATTATCTGGTATCGAAGGTTTAGGGTCTGGCTAAGGTGGTTCTGGTCCTGGTCCTGGTTTGGGAACATGTTTCAAAGCATTACTGATAAGCATATGGCAAGCGGAGTGTCCAGTAATTAAAAAAACCTAGATTTATTCAAAAAAAACCTGGTTTTTTACCTAATAAACTAAGTTTATTTGGAAAAAATATAGTTTTTTTAAAAACAACCTTGTTTATTAGCTAATAAACCGAGTTTCTTTAATGAAATCCAGGATTTCCAACCGTTATTACTTTCAAAAACCGAGAAATCATATTCATCATTTAGTTTAAACTCGCTAAGTAACTGTCCAAGTTTTGGTAAAAGCTGTGAAACTTGTAAAATGATCTTATCATCATTGGATCACTGTTTTTGATTGATATCCAACAACCAGGTGTTGCAAACCAGTTGTTGCAAACAATACAGCCATGTTAAATAGATTTTGATAAATGAGCAATTGATTTTTCGTCTGTCTAGACAGTCCTTTCTATTTTTTAAATCCGTATGTTAACCCGTTATGTTAATTTTTTACAGTTAAAAAACTATTAGGGGTAACGGTATACGGTAAAAAAGGCACTGGTAAAAAAGGCACCGGTAAAAAAGGCTCAGTAAAAAAGGCACTGGTAAAAAAGGCACTGGTAAAAAAGGCACAAGAAATTAGGGGGGTAGGTAAAAAAGGCACTACCACCGAAAATGCATGGCTTGGACAGTCCTCCAAAAAAGTAAATCGACACAATGTTTTGCTTGTATCTCAGTCATTTCTTGATATAATTTTATGCGGTTTTTTATACCATAATGTAAGAATTTTTCTTGGGCAACTTTCCCATATGTGTTTCATGAAATTTTGATATTCCATGATTACGTAACAGGCAGTTGAAAAAAGGCCCAAAAATGAACTTTTTAATCCTTGATTTTTTTCGATTTTTTTTACATTGGACTTCAAGAACAGGAAATTAGGAGGTCTTCCATGAAAAAAAAGTTTGAAAATCTGTCCCAACGCGCATTACACTGAGTGCAATTTCATTTGAAAATGTCAAAACATGTCTTGAAATATGCAGTTATAAATGAAAGTAAAGCATCATATTTATGCTACATAACAAGCATGTACAAGCCATGCATTTTCGGTGGTAGTGCCTTTTTTACCTACCCCCTTAATTTTTTGTGCCTTTTTCACCAGTGCCTTTTTTACTGGTGCCTTTTTACCAATGCCTTTTTTACCAGTGCCTATTTTACTGGGCCTTTTTTACCGTTGCCTTTTTTACCAGTGCCTTTTTTTACCTGGATTCGCAATAAAGATATTGTTATTGTAACTAACTAATTTACCAATCTTAAGTATTATATCAGATCCAATGAGGTACAGTCCCGGGGTTATTACATAATACAGTCTTGTATGTGTACCATACAATGATTTCTGGTACCTTTGAATGGAAGTGGGGATATCAGGATCTTAATCAATCGAATCTTGGAAAAGTTTGATGAATTCCTTCTGAGCATCTAATTGTGTTCCTGCTCGACCTGTAATGGGGGTTCTTATGAGCGCCTGTGCACCAAGTATGCAATAAACATAAGTTCTGATAGAATCATTCAAACTTTGTATTCCTGGATTAGAGAAACAATTTGACTTCAGTATCATTAATTGTTGGTATGTTTGACATGGTTTCTGTTTGCTTACATCAACTACATTTTTATGTGGGGTGATAGTGTTCTTGTATGCAAAATAGAAACCTCCGAATTTATCCAATACATCTTCCCATTCTTCTTTAAACATTGGAGGTACGTATGTTGTTTTCTCTTACTTTTTCGAATGAGAACTGTTTTTGCGATTTTACTTATTTTTACGAAATAACTTGGATCGGTTACCATTGGATCAAAATCCGGTACACTCCAGGATTTCCAACCGTTATTACTTTCAAAAACTTTCAAATCATATTCATCATTTAGTTTAAACTCGCTAAGTAACTGTCCAAGTTTTGGTAAAAGCTGTGAAGCTTGTAAAATGATCTTATCATTGGATCACTGTCGTTGATTGAAATCCAACAACCGGTATACGGTAAAAAAAGCAACGGAAAAAAAGACAACGGAAAAAAAAGCCCGGTAAAAAAGACAACAGGTAAAAAAGGCAACGGTAAAAGAGGCAACGGAAAAAAAGACAACAGGTAAAAAAGCAACGGTAAAAAAGACAACGGGTAAAAAAGCAACGGAAAGAAAGACAACCATCTAGGTAAAAAAGACAACAGGTAAAAAAGATGACTACTATCAAAGAGGACCCAATTAACTTCACACTACAGCCAAATTAGTTGTATTGATTTACTAGTATTCAGTATTGCCTCATTTCCAGAGGAAGGGTTCCATCTTATTAGCCAACAAAGCGTCATTAAAGGGAGGAACATCATCGCTCTAGGGCTCTAGGCATGATAGGGCTGTCGGAGTGCCGGCTGTGCAGTTGAAACATCAGCGCCTGTCACCACACCTCCGAGGTCCCGTGTTAAATTCCCGGTCTGTCCGGCACTTTATGTCATAGAGTGGGTGGTTCCCTCTGTCGTATCCGGTTTCCTTCTACATTGTACATGTACAAGTTTGCTTTACAATTGCCCAATATGATTTAAGAGATAATATTGTCCAAGTTGACGCTCAGCTCTCAACTCAATATTTTTTATCATCGCTCTATTTGGCGAGTGTAGGTCCATCCTTGGTCGAACACCATTTTGGTTGAGGAGATGCGCCTGAGTTGGTCTGTACTCCTCTGACAAAATGAAGGGATGGATCAACAAATTGTCAGCAACATGTCTTTGATTGGGGCAATCTCGCGTCGGTATATGAATTCTGCTTATTCCTGACAGTAAAGACCTGTTTACACTACTTTTGAGCACTTTTTTCGGTGGTTTGCCACTCCAGTTTGCTATTTTTGCATAATTTGAAATTTCGCTTCAATTTTGATTGACCCAATTATTTTTATACCTGTCACCGTCGACCTCTTCATCATTTTAATAGAAAGTTATTTGCCCCCAATCTGTTCAAGCCCTGACAAAATTCCTGAATGAATTTATAGGGTCGAATTAGAAATTATTATTATATTATTTTTTTCCGTTGCTTTTTTTACCCGTTGTCTTTTTTCCGTTGTCTTTTTTACCTGTTGTCTTTTTACCCGTTGTCTTTTTTACCGTTGTCTTTTTTACCGGGCTTTTTTTCCGTTGTCTTTTTTTCCGTTGCTTATTTTACCTAGATTCCCAACAACCAGTTGTTGCAAACAAGTTGTTGCAAACAATACAGCCATGTTAAATAGATTTTGATAAATGAATAATGGATTTTTCGTCTCTCTAGACAGTCCTTTCTATTTTTTAAATCCGTATGTTAACCCGTTATGTTAATTTTGTGAAAAAACTATTAGGGTAACATAATCCTTATGTTGAGTTGCTAGTGGGTAATAAATCTTATATCTAACAACTTTTTTGGGTGGGCTAGCCACTTTTTGGGTGGGGTAACCACTGTTGCTGGTCGAATAAAATCCCGTTCAGGGGACCAATGATTCCTGCCATGCCAAAAATCTGGTAGTGCTTCCATTTCTATTTATTTAGTGCTAAACCACTTGTTTTATTTTGTAACATCACTACTAATAACACAAGCTTATCCCTAGTAATAGGAAAAAGTGGTAAGACTAGAAATGGCCTTTTACCTGAATTTAGCTAGAAAACGAATGTTTTTTATGCTTGTTTTAGGAATAGTCGTTGTTTGTCTTACTCTCATTATCCTATTACTGTAGTTGGCAAATCTAAACTGAGACATTAAGATGGCATCTGAGGACGAGGTTTAAACGGTGACACATGTTTAATAAAATACAACATTCTCAATGTGCCAGAACCATTCTATAGGCTTGTTCGTTGTGTACATCGTTCTTCGACCGTCTGTAGTATGTTGCATGCCTTCCCTGGGCGTTTCCTAAAATCCTGGAAAGCTGTCTTGTTGGTCAGCGTCGTTCTGATCAGTCTGCTGCTATGTGCTTACACCAGCAGATCTTTGGCGAACTTCATGCCAAGGCACTTTAGCAATCGTGACAGAGCTAACCATCATACCGAGGATGAAAAACATGCTGAGGATCGAGATGTGGGTTTTTGATGAGAGGGCTTTCAGATATTTCGACAAAATGTGTTTTTTCCGACTATAAAGGGTTTGTCAGAAGATAAAGATATCAAATTCCTGTCTTTTAAAACGTAAGATGTGACCACCTTCGTTTCTGTCACCTAAGGCAGCCTCGTGTGCGACCAATCATCGAGGCAGCGAACTTGGCCAAGGTGAAGGTAGCCGACTGAACTTCGATGACACGTTTGAATAGTCAATTTCTGAACCGATGTTTGAAAATTTTAAGTTAGGTTTCAACTTTGAAGTTGAATTTCGAAATCGGTTTTTGAATTTCAAAGTCGTTTTAGATTTCGAAGTCAGGGGCCTGTTTCATAACACTTTTTAACAGACTTCCTTCAAGGTACCATAGAGGAAGGATATAACGTCTATTTAAAGCTGCGTATTAAAAGCGTTTCATAACTAGTTTTTACTCTGCCATTACATGAAATTTAACAGGCCTGCCATTAATAAATGATTGTATGGTGTACCTCATTGGTGAAAAAAAAAACTCGAACGCAGAGTGATTTATTGTGTTGAGATTCGTAATACATGATCGAGCCGTGGCAAAATGTTTCAATTTCAGTGTCTTTGGTTCCTATACACTATATGAATGCCCTTTCGACATACAAAACTTTCTTTCCATGCATTAACTCTGTGCCGGGAACATGGCCAAGAGACAGCGATCTCGCAATTGGGCTGATACTGAATTTGATGTTTTAGTGGAGTTCTACTCAGAACTCAATTACAAGCTGGCGAATTTGATTGCCGTTAACATCCATGTCTCGAGGAGGAAAGTCATCATCCCTGCGTCATCATCAGAGTCCTCGTCATCATCGTCATCGTCATCTGAATCCTCCACTAAGGGCAATCTATCCCGGACAGCAATGTTGTGGAGCAGGCAGCAGGACTGAATAATAATGCTTGCCTTTTGTGGTGTGTATTGAATCTCCTTGCGGAGGCATCTGAACCGTTGCTTTAGGAGATCGTTCTATGATGCATCTGGTTCTTATTTGCATCCGCTGGAATGTCCTTTCCTGTCTGATTTGGGCATTGGCAAGAGGTGTCAGAAGCCACCTCTTGCAAGGATACCCCGAGTCTCCCAACATCCAACCATTCGGTGGATTGTTTTCAAATGCCTGGCTAAGGGCTGAACTGTGCAGAACGAAGGCGTCATGAGACCCTCCTGGAAAACGTGCCACACAGTTATTTATGATCATATCCCAATCACAAACTAGCATGACATTAATGCTGTGGTATCCTTTCCGATTGATATACACGTTTTCGTTGATGTGATTCTTGCGTATACGACAATGGGTGCCATCGATCGATCCAATTACTCTTGGAAAACCCGTGTTATCAAAAAATTTGGTTTTGACCTTCTGGAGGTCCCTCTCGAAGTGAACGTGTTGGTCAATGCGTGCTGCAAACGCGGATGACACAGCGCCAATACACTTCGATATTGTCGCAGTGCTCACATGGTGAATATCACCGATACTAGATTGTTCATGCCCGGTTGCGAAATATCGTAATGCTATACACACTTGCAATGATACTGGGAGGGCGTCATTTCTCTGAGTAGGATGCTCCAACTCCTCCGACAGCTGACGACAAAACCGAAACATATGTTCTTCGGGAAACGATATCTCTTGATGAATAAATCATCTCTCATGGAATCCAGCGGATTGAATCGATCCCTGAATATCCGTTCTCGTCGAAGATTTCGCCTATTCCGTTCCTGAATCAAGCGCAATGTGATTCTGCGTCCACCCTGGACGAAGTCCTCGCGAATAAAGGAACTCTAGACTACCTTCAGGTTTAAAGGAACCCAATAAAATAAAGACAGGATAAAACCACTTCCTGAAACACTCTTAATGGTAACATTAACCTAGATATTTTAAAGGCACGTTTATGAAACGCGTTCTTCCTTTAGGAGTGACTTTATCCTAGCATTAGGGCTAAATGTACTTTATTAGGCTTTATGAAACAGGTCCCTGGTCTTGAATTTCGAAGTCAGTTTTTGAACTACGATTTCAAACTTCAAATGCTCTCCCTGGTAATTATGTCAGTTTAGTCTATCTAAGTAAAAGCCTATATGAACATACTGGGTGAGCCAGAGGTAAAACATTTTAGTCCATATTGAACCGAACGCTGCTCCCGCACAGATGACAAATGAGGCGCCGTCGTCATTAGTCGGAGGGATTACTCTACGTCGAGAGAGTCTTTTGCAAGTTTTGAATTCATTCTTCCGCCACTTTTAATCGTTGCTGACATCATTGGGAACAGTTTCAGCTACGCTTTCATGCACAATGGCAAATACAGTTACTCGAGAACTTGCTTCCCTATGGGGTGTGCTGTTTGGCTATTTTTGACCCCCTTTTTAAAAGGGGTCAAAGTTAAAATCTCTTAAGCTATTGATAAGAGATTACGCTATGTCATGTCAATCTTGCCAAAGTTATCTGCCAATCTTGGGGGGACCTTACTGTATTGTCTTTTTGTAGTCACGTTGTTTTCTAGGGGCTGCCGTTTTTACTTACAGCAATAGCTGTTGATCGATTCATCACACTTACACGGCCGCTTAGGCGATCAGTTCGCTTGATGAAGAAAGCGCGCATTGCTACTGCCATAGCCTTGGCGATTTCATTGGTCTACAGCGGGCAATGCACTTCGAAAAGTTTGAGATTGTAATTGCGAACTCATGCTTTTGTTATTTCTTCCCTTCCTATTCAGATACCGAGTTTTGGAATGCTTGGCAAACTGAGGAAACTCCATATGTTCGGAAGTGGCAGAGGTTGACCTTGAACGTGGGTATGGCCGTTATCATGCATGGCATGCGCTGTGAACACGTACATGTTTGTTTTAGCTTGCAAGCGATACAGAAAGAGTTGCTAATTCTACTGAAAATAATGTCATCAGAAACAAAATCGAAACTAGGCTTGTAGAACTTGAAATTGTCCAAGGATTTATCAGAAAATGAAGTTTGCTTCAAATGCTTTTTAGATTCCTTTGTTTTTCATTTTCGAATTCTGAACTAAGCTGAGCTTACATAGAGTTCTCGTTGCCACGTGTAATATGTCACTTTAATAACGAACAAGTCGTTACCACATAGGGCAGGCGACATAGTATTCACGATGTAGCCTCTCACCTCCATGACACGCCACGAAGTGTTACTTTTTAAACCAAGATGCACGATAGAGTGACACGTTTAACCGTGATAGGTGACATATTGAATCCTACATGCGTGTAAATCGATCGGCATTATTGTAAAAAAAAATATTCAAACCTTGATTCGAAAAGGAAACCAATCATTCGCGCTATACTCTCCTTTTGTTTTTCTAAGGTACCTTCATAAAGCCCGGTTTAGACCACCTACAACATACAGGGCAAACAACCTCTGGAACATGATTGGATAAATAAACCCAGGCAATGGGTGAGTTCACATTGCTGATTAAACCTGGTGTTGAGGTGTTAGTGTAACATATTTGGAGCAGATATGTTACACTAATTATAAATATGAACTGATTTGTGTTACATGTGTGTTTGTGTTGGTGTTAGTGTAACTGATATGTTGATATATCTCCACATATCTGTAGGCCTCACACCACAGCTTTATATAATGTACACCATTCCCAAAGTAAAATATTTGGAGAACAATTCAAAGACCGCCTATGAAAAGAAAATCGTACAATAGCAGTGTGAAGTTAGAGTATTTACGTCGTTAATTAGTCGTTGGACCAATCATTTACTATTGAACTTTGCCCTACGTGACCTTTGTGAACATGAGGTCACACCTGGAACATGCATCCTCATTATATACACACTTGCCATACATATTTCAGTGAATTCTAAAAAGTTTTATTTGAGCTAATGCCTGAAGTGAAAAAACTAAATCAATCCCAAAAACAACATAGACCCCAACAAATAGTCCAATTTAGGTTTTATAGACAATTTAGGCAAATTTTGATTATTAGTTCGATTATATTCACAGAAAATTGTATCAAATGTATCAATTTATACGATACTTTATACTATCATTATGGTAATACCTTAGAATAAGATAAGGTAATAATATTTTGGTAAGAAAGCCAACATCAGCCTGATCTATGTCAGTAAACCCGCTGCCCGCTGTCTCTAAGGTTTTGTACATGCCATGCAATCAATAAAGCTGGAATATTGGCGCTCCATCATCATCTTGCTCTAAATGTGCTTTTGTAGATGACTGCTAACAGATCTGAGCTCTGAAATCATGACGATATTACACCAGCTAAACCTCTAGCGGTTTGTGTTAATGAAGTTTTCTAAAATCAATGGTATTGATAAAATGATCGTAGAGAGGCAACTATTCCTCTTTGTATTGACCAAAAGCAATATCTTTGCGAAAAAACTGTAAAGATCCACTAAAAATATGAAAATAATTACATCAATGATTTAACAGACCCAGCTTGCTGTGATTAAGTCAACATCCCCTGTTACAGATCTGTTTGGTTTAACAGAAAATATTTGTTTTCAACAGATCTGTCACACTAATGCCAGTATTATGTATGCAACACCAATGTTTGTGTCGAGTTCACATTCGTAGTTATTGTAACAGATATGTAAATAGATCTGTCAATCCACAGTGGTATGTCATTGAAAGAAGCAAGATGATGTCAACACCATGATAAACAGGATGTTAACCTGAACCACAATTTTAGGTGTCTGGGTTAACATAAGGTTAACATACTCTGTTTCCTCACGAAAGGTAAAATGGGGTATTTGTAGCCCCGGTCTACTAATTGTAGCCCCTGGAAATGTTTTTGATTCATATTCCGGTAACCATAGAATTATTCAGCCAACCAAAGCATGGATATTAAAGAGGTGACTCTTATCACACCATTAATAGTTTTGGATTATGCAAAATGTTATGTAAGAGCTTTGGCCATAAGAAGTAAACAAATCAGCCATATGCACAAAAAAGGTTGGGATCGAACTTTTTGCAAGTATGAATTTTCCACTCTTATAGAGCATTTATATACTTTAAACTCGGTTCAGTGATCAGTATTGAGTGAAGAGGATGTTGTATGCGGCATTTGATGTAATTATTAAAATCTAATTTTTCAGAGACACTTTTCTGACCAAGGTACCCTCGGGGTACTTGTAGCCCGTTGGTTCGGGGTATTTGTAGCCCCTATAAATAGCTCGATATATCCTGTCATAAATCATGAAGATGCTAGGTTTCTTTATTATTATACCTGAACTATATTATTTGATCATAAATCTATCTGATTTAGATACAATGTTAACCCTTTCTGGACCAACAATGATACATTTGAGGTTTTATAATAGTTTATCTAATATTATTTCGAAATAAAATATTTTCAAAGTTACTGGTGTCTCTAGTTAAAGCCACACCATTGGCTAGATAGCAGCATTTTTCATGGTACATTGCATTACCATTAAGTGAGGCCAGCTATTGATTGATCCGATTGACTGTGGTTGCCATATGAAATCGATCCATTTGATAACATGGCCAGTCTACTTACTGTCAACCGTCGCGACCGGTGCAAACAGCGGCAATTCAGCCATTGGATAAAAATGCTAAATAAGACAGTAAATGGTGCATCGTATTGGTAACTAGGGGGTTGGGCCTAAATATTTGGAATAAACCTCAGGAAGACGAAAGGAGAGTATACTCTCTTTTACACATTAAAGGTCATATATCAAGGTTTTTTGCCATTTTCTGCTGTAAGACGATTTCAAAAGTGTACCTAACACTTTATACAATACAGAAAACCAAATGCAATTAGCTCCATCCATTTTGAAGATATAGCCAATTATGTGTTTGACAACTTGATTACCTGATCAGGCTAGCAACTGGCTTGTTAGAGCCAGGCGGCGGGTTCAGCAAAAGTTGTGATGTAGATCAGGTCATCTGTACATGTCATGCAATCATAAAAGCAGGAGGGCCTTAATTAATTATGCACACCTGGAAGTAATGTGTTTCATTCACTATGGTGTCAAGGAGGATACCGCGGTGACGTCACGGCTTTTCCAAGATGGCGCTGCATATTGTAAACAAACTCGATCCACGGCCAAGGGAAAATCAAGTCATCAAAAAAGTTAGATTTTTCGCATCAAGTCAGAGTTATTAGTACTTTTCTGCTATGAAATAAGTCTTCAGACAATAAGCTATCATTTGAATAATAAAAAGTGCTATTTTGATGGGGAAAAATAGGGTTTTTTAAACCAAATAGCCGGCACCGATCTTCCAAAATCAGCGATGGTTTCAAAACAGTCTCCCAGATATGGGGCAATCTCTTCATTATCATAATGGGATTTGGAGGAATGTTTACAGATTTTACAAGTTCGAGACCTGTAATATCTAAAACTCGCATAGATCCCCATAGATCCCCTCTATTTGTCGAGTTAGCGCCCCTGTAAGATCATGCATTTTCGGACACTAGAACGAAATCTTCCTGCGGATATCGCGGTTTCGGTGATGATTTAAGGAGAAATTGACTGTTCTTAGAGTTGTATGGGACAGAAATGAGTTCATACTTCATGAATACATGAATATATTATGATATGGGCGGGCTTCTAAGTCAAAACAATAACAAACTCAACTGCATCTCTACTGTATATTGCGTAGTGTATTGCTTAGTGTATTTCGTAGTGTATTTTAGCGGAGACATTATTTCCGCACTTTGGCCACGCGAAACGTCTTTTTTATTCGTAGAAGTTAATCTGCTCTGTAAATTTTATTTTACACAGGAAGAATCCATACTAGGTATTGCAATATTTCATGTCTATTGGTGTTTTTGTGTACAGGAGCGCACCAGACAGTGAGACGTGGAGATGTGTTCAGTGCTGGTGCTGTCAGTAGACTGAATCTGATTGGCCATAGCGATCACTAATATGGGTCGGGATCACGTGATGTGACGTCACCGCGGTATCCTCCTTGCTATGGTGTATTGTGTGGCTCCGAATTGTGTCAAGGCTAGCACAAAGAACAATCGAATGACGGATGGGACCCATTTTCATGAATTTCCAAAGCCAGTTGAACGAGAGAGGAGGAAGCTGTGGATTCGGAAGTGCAAACGTTTGGAGTGTTGGAAGCCTGGGCCTTCGGCCAAACTTTGCAGTGATCACTTTATCGATACGGATTATCACATGAAGCCGGATATCTGCATCCAACTGAATATTAAATGCCACTTGTTAAAAACAGCTGTTCCATCTGTATTCGATTTGACCAACCCCACTTACATGCGACAGCCTCCAAAGGAACGTTCGTTAGCCAAAAAACGTAAACATCAAGAAGTGAGTTGAACACTATTTCATGATTTATACACTGCTGATGCACACAACACTCATACTACCCAAATGGCACATGTCATCCACTGTACAGTGGCTACACAACCATGTCAATTGCATTTAATGCCCGAGGCTGCTGAGGTCGGTTGTTATACATAATGTGTAGGCCCTATTGGGGCCTGTGATACCGCATAGTGTCTTCTTGTGTTCCAGCCATAGCAAGGTGACAGCGAGGTGACAGCGACAAAGGTCAGTGTCAGTGACAGCCACTGTCAATGACAGATTATTGTCATCTGACATCTAGGCCTATCTAACGTTGCACGGCATTATATCGTCACGTCAAGATGATTGTGCATAATACCGTCACTTTTCAATAGTAGTTCAGCGTCATGACATAACTGGCGATACAACACAGACGAGGCGAAACAATATTGTGCAACATTAGTCTGTTCAAAAATCATACATGTTATGCATCTGCAACCATCTATCAATGTCTTCTTTGCTATATCGGCAGGTCTGCCATGCAAATTGATTAACCACAAATTCTGTCAACTTTTGACGTTTAAATATCCTTCTGTATCGACCAAAACATCCTCAAATTCACTGCTCTCACTCTCTGAACTGTATGCGGAAGCCATCTTGCTTTGTTCTGACTGACCTGACCTACGTCATCAAAAAATCCCTAGCGGCCACATGTGGAACTAATCTAAAGTTGTGTGTGGTGGGAAATTCAAATAGTTTAAAATTGAAAATTGAAATAACTAAATAATGACTTTATTATTAGAATTTTTTTAATGTCTGGGATCTTGTTTTTTTAACCCTCAACATATTTCATGAGTATCAAGCATGTTTTCAAACCTTGATATATGACCTTTAAGAGGTCAGTCTCAAGAGTGTACAGAAAACATGATTGACAGGTAACACACCCCAATTCTATGTTCCATTGGCTACCAGAATTGTACATTTCCAATAGTGGTCATTACTAACAGGTGGTTATCAATCTTTTGATTGACCTTATGGAAATGTACATGAATTTCTGACCAATCGGGCTTGATATAGGGCCTATATTGGTATATTTGACCTTCCAATATTAATAATGGGTGGCATAACCAAGTTTACAAGGACTGACATCTTAATGTGTAAAAGAGAGTACTTTATTCTCGGTTTCAAACGACCAGTCCGTTGGCCATGCCCCAATCCACGATTACAATACTGCATAGCCACATTCATGAACGGAGGCATGTCTTCAAACACGAATTCTGTCTGGATAGGCTAGTTCAGCAATGAATTGACAGATTTGTCGTAACCGGTTGGTCATCATTCTGGTATTTTGACCGGTAGTTGATAAAGCTTGGAATCAGTGAAACCTTGAAACCAGTGATAAACCTTGGAATCAGTCCTAAAAATGCATAAAAACATGAAATAATGCCATCGGAACCTAAGGTGGTTACGAATCAATATTTGGAGATTATTTTTACATGATCAGATCGGAATTTGACGGTAGTTTAGAAACCAGTCGCATATCCGATTCAACAAGCTATATTTTAGAACAACCCTGTCATACCTCGCCTCCAGTGTACATTACTGATCTCCCAAATATGGGCATGCACGTCACGACACGCCCACCACACACCCAAAATATGGACCAATCAGCGCTCCGCTTACTACGCCACCATACGGGGCCTATTTGAGCTACGGAGCGGTGTGATCATACAGGGTGATACAGAGAAGATTGACTACATCATGCAGTACCGGCTGGCACTTATCCGTACATCATCTTAAATATGACAAGAAACGTAGATGAAGGTTTATTACCGAAGGTTGTAGCCGGGTTTGGAGATGAAAAATGTGAAATTCCTTCGCTGTGAGCGATTTCGTACATCTTCATGTACACATCGAGGGATGTAGATATCTTTTCGTGATGTCACCAGTTCTAAGTGGACAAATTTTTTAGTGATTCCCGTGTGCATGTTTGTCCTATCTACCAAGCTTAATCAGAGCATTATATAGACAAAATGATTTTTCTAATAAAAACGTTTTATTTTAGCATATGGAATACAAAACAATCACAAAACCTTTCTTTTGCTTTCTTTGAAAAGAAACCATTAGATATTTGCACTTGCGGCCCGTCATGAATATAAGTTTATTTTTTAACGACAACAACGCATTTCAAATGCATTCCATGATGACGTCATCCTCCACAAAAAGGTGGTTTCTGGAACTACTGGCAAATTGCTGTCAATTAAGTCAGCTGGGACGAGATTGGCAGTTGGAAGTGTATAAATCGTGGAAGAAACGCACCCGATTTCACGCGGTACTTGCACAGTGATTCCACGGTTTAGTACTGACTATTCCAAGGTTTATCACTGGTTCGAAGGTTTCACTGATTCCAAGCTTTATCAACTACCATTTTGACCAACTAGTAATTGACACCCTTTCTTCAATAAGCGGCAAGATTACACACTGCGGGCCTATGGCCCGGATTGGCCTGAGCGTTATAGCAATGCTAAATTATGACCGACTCATTGTTGAAAAGGGACCGGACACACCAACTACTGAACTGGTCGTTTAAAACCGAGAGTAAAGTATGTAAGAAGCAATACATGGCTGGTATAAAATGGAGTCCCATTTTGAAGGAGTTACCGGTGTGACAGCGGATATAGTCCCCCTGGAGTCATAGTCCGGTAGCATTGTATTTGACCAATTAAGCAGCATGGTCTATTGTACCGCTAACCCTAACCAAAACATTTAGCAATGCGGGCTATTGTTACACGGACTATCAGCCCTAGGACTACTATCCCCGCCACACCGGACCGGGTATGCATTTAGAATGTGATTTCGGTTTTGGTCTGCAAAAAAGGCAAATGTGGTCGTTGCTACATTGCTGGACTGCAGACGGACAAATTCCATTGTATTCTCCTAACGAGAGCGACACAGATTTCAAATACATTTGTACCATAGACACAACGCACAGTGTACATACATGATGGCCGTATACTAAGCTACATGTAAGCACAATACGGGAGATCGTTTTCAGTTAACAGTCCCTGTCAAGGGACTTTGGAAGGAAAATTTTATGACAGGAAAAGAACACTTTATCAGACAACTAGATGTATATCAGTTGATCGAATTGAACGCTTCAATGCCAAATGAATTTGCCTTATGATCGATCTATCACCAATACAAAAATACCAAAAATGGCGAAATGTATAATTCAGGGCTAATTTTTGGTTCACAATTGTGATCCTTTTTTTTGCCTTTCAATTTTTTCTTCATCGATTTTCTCCTTGAAATCTATCACTACATGTCTTATCATTTTTCATACCCTAGCTAAATTTGTATACAGTTTTGTCTCCCGTCAGATTAAATCGCTAGTCTTTTTTTGAGAAAAGGTGTTTTTGTGGTCATTTGTCCGTTTATTTCGTGGGTATTTTCGTGATGTCCGTTTACTCGATAACTGATTTTAAAATCAAATCAAAGGTTTTTAAGGTATTTGTTATGAATCAATATTACTATTTATCGAGTGGGATTGTCGTTGGATGCTGACTGTTGAACAGTTAAGCGGGAATGACGAAAATATATCCACAGTGATGAGAGTATAATATTCACTTCATGAATTAGAACCTTTCCCTTTGAGAATGCCGTGGCCAAAATTCATGTGTCCACGTTTTATATGTTTATTGCAATTTATTTCTTACTTTTGAGGATCATTTTGACGTTTATTTATAGAGTATTATGTCATTGATTTTTGTAAGTGCGGGCCGCCTTCTAAGGTTTCAAGGCGGTAAAATAGGAATCGAAGGGCTGAAAGCTGAATATTGAAACGACTACGGTAGCGTTTTTGTCCGTAAGATTGCTTTTGTTTTTAATGACAACTATGCCTTCGTCATCCCCATGTTTTAAATTATGTATCCAATCTTTTGCAAGAGAAGATCAAGTCCGTCGAGGTGTTTTTGTTGATAATTTTCATGTTGAAATCTCGCTGTTTACATTTTCTGGCCGCAAGGACCCAACGCGCCGCGTAGCGCCAAAATATCGAAGCTGGCGAAACATCTATAGCGGGTGACCGTGATCTCATTATGGACTTATAGCGCGATTATGGTGTTTTAACTATTTTGCTGTATATAGTCACGAGGAAAGAAAAGCACGCGACCTAACGCCAACCTATTTATGTAAAGTGATAATTAGAAGGTATACAGTCCAGGAAATGTTAATAAATGATCATTCCTTATCGTCTTTTGAGAGCATTTTTAATTGTAAAAAGTACATGCCTACGTCACAGAGTCTCTACAATCGTCATTTTTATCATAGTAGTTTCGCGCAGCCAGACCTTCTTTACTTATTAGTCTGGCGCAAGCCAGGCGTTCTTTGTACTAGACGTTTTCCACCACAAAGTATATGGGCAGAAGAAACACTGCGCAAGATTACCTCGAGCTGGAGCTAAGAATAGATTATGCTAATGAGCATACTTCCATTAAGTTTTCCCAGAATGGTGCATATCGCGCGAAGCTACTTAGCCTAATACCATTAGGCCCCGCGTGGTGGCGCTGAGGCGGCCGCCGTAATCAAGAGTAGAAGCTACTCGGTGATGAAAAATGACGGACCAAACCAAAATATTTGCTTATATTTTCGCCTTGCTACAATATAAGACCTAATACTGAAACCACATGTCTGTTGACTGTGCTTAAAAAGAGACTGGCATCATGGCTAGTCTCTCTTAAAGCACGAGCGACTGGCATCATGCCTAGTCTCTCTTAAAGCACAGTCAACAGACACCACTATACCCCCTCACACTCAGAAACCACAAACGCCCACCCCTTCCTGCTACCTTAATACTTCTGGTTCGTCCACCACTTTGTATGTTATGTGACCGCGAGCTTTTTCATGGGTTAGTTCAATACCTGGCGAATGGCAATTGGCGATGGCGATGTGCCAAATGTATATCAAGTTATTAAACAGTACATAGGTTTCAGTGGCCTGTGGTCTTACCATGGAGGTATTATTAATTCAATAGTGAACCTGAGGCCGATAGGCTTGTCATGATAATTTAAACCAGTTAATGTTTTCTCATTCATGATATATTGGTACAGCACGCAGTGATGAGATAAACTCGTTCAGCTTTTATAATTTCAAAACATGAGGAAAGCAGCAGTGCAGTTGGCAGACGACATGCTGAAGCTGATGAGAGTCATCAATCCGCATCCAATTTGATGTAGTTCGATGGATGTTGAACACTCATGTTTGCAGCCTAACAAGCGCCAGAGGATAATCAACTTCCCTCCTAAAAGACCTAAATTGGAGCCTCCTAGAACAAAGTAGAAAGCAAGCATCTTTAATAGCCCTCTTTCGAATTACCAACAACATCGTCGACATCTCCCCATCATACCTTAATGCAAACGACACAAGAACAAGAGGAAAAAGAAATTCTTCAAAGAGCGTTGTGACACCTCCCAAGAGCGCCAATCCTTCTTCCACCGTACCATCCCCATGCGGAACCGTCTCCTTGAAGACATGAGAGAGCTGGAAAACCTTTAGGCCTTCTAGTCCCAACTAGCCTCTCTCTCCATACTCTAAAATCCAGCCTTAAGCATTGTACATAGTTTTAAACCGCACCGACTAAATGTTTTATCGCTAAGCACGCAAACAGCACCACATGATCAATTACGTCCCGAAAGGAACCCGATCATTATGAGGATGAAGATGAAGAGGAAGGCCTAAACACATGCACATCTGCATGGCTTAAAGGAATATCGGGCAATCATTTTTGCAACTGCGCTTTTCATATCAAATGGTTAAAAGGTCGTAGAAGCCGATTCTCTGAACTAATTCCTTTGAAATAGTTGTAGATCCACCCAGCTCGGCTGGCTCGAGAGCAAACAACAGACGACAACATTGTTACTGAATGCTCTAGTTTCGCCGATTTAAAACCGTTTCTGAAAAGATGATGGAATTAGTCGTTCGATGGTATTCAACATGTTCAATTTGCATATAGACAATTAACGGCTTGGCGGTACAAATATGTCCGATGGTCATAACTTCATTTTTCGGCGGCTTGTAATTTTCAATTCAAGTTCAATTTCCGAATCTTTAAACGAACGGAGCTTTTAAAAAGAGAGTTTCATTGTCGTCGTCGTCGTCGTATCCATCAATCATCATAACCATCATCATCATTATCATTATCATTATCATTATCATTATATAGATCCAGCTCCTGCAGGCGCCATTTGAATAAAACTAGTCAGCAACGTCTTGGAAGACCAGTCTTTTACGGGTTTTCGAAACCCTGGATCGCTGGACTGCTGGCATAGATTCCATGGATTGTGACTCATAGATCACCACCGCCTGGAATGGGAATCGTTACCAAAATGGGATATGATATGCATGTGTATATACATGTATTGATCAGATAGGTTCTTCAACCCTACGCTCACGCGTGGTCCAGCCTGGTGACTCCTCTGTGAGAAATCTATGCCGGCACTTGAAGCACGAATGGTTGAAAATGGTAGAGATTTTGGAACTGGGCAATCCATCCAGGCGGTGGTGATCCATGAGTCACAATACAATAAATCCAGCCGTCCAGTAATCCAGCTTTTTCGAATACCCATTTATGCCCGGCTATAATTCAGATTTATGCCCACCCTTAATCCTGAATTTTGCCAAAAAGTAAAGTATGAAATATCCATATGGACACCATTTCCAAACGTTACACAAGGATTTACAAGACATATCTTCCTTAAACAAGGTTCCTTAAAGAGACAACTTGGCCGTGGGATTACCCTGGCAAGGAGGATAATACCCATGTTTGCCACCATGCGCCGCCACTTGTTGTATCGAGCAAATGCTGATCTCTGATAAGGATTTTCGCCAGAATTGCAAGGCAGTTTTCGACATGGCATAACTTTTCGGGAAGGCCTTTGTTTATACCCCGTTCTAATACATTTGCAGTTCAGAGACCTTTAAGTATCCTATTTGGAGAAGTTGCGGTCCAGCTGGAAGCCAGTTTTGTATGAAAAACCAGCATATCTCATGCCCAAGTTGTCCCTTTAAGATGCGACCCATAGTTTAACCAGCTTATTTTTTATTCCAAAAAAATAACCATCGGTATGTTTTGGTAAATTATTTCCCCCCCTCCCAAAAAAGTGTGTGTGTGTGTCTGTATACATGGTATAGATCGAATAACGGAGAGATGTGTCTGACGAGGCCTCTCTGTAGCCTTGCATGACCATGTACGGTACAGATATACCGGCTTGTGGTATTCGACTCGATGACTCAACGACGCGATGACTCGATGACGCGATCGTTGCTATGGATTTTGCTAAAATACGGAATCCCATGATCTGGGCTACCGCGCATCCCAATACCCCTGCTATTGGAGTACCAGCTATGGAAGGATGTGGGGCAAATGCGCCATCGCTATCATTATGGTTCACATTTCCACTTCCGCCGTGCTAAACGGATCCAAAGCTACCCCAGCGCCGCGTATCAACAGCGATAAGAACCAGACTATCTTTTCTTACTGTCTTCATGCAAAATTGGGACGGGTATCAGTTGAATTGGCTTCCATAAAAACATGGCGCATCGTTTTAACGAAAATGCGAACTTGTGGGAAACGAGAAATGGACGGGTTAAATACGGTGTAAACAGCTAGAAAGGGGGTTGTAACGTTTGGTACTTATTGCATTTTCCTCCACTTATGATTATATGTATAAATTACATTCTAAGCAGTGATATTCTTCAAAAAATGTCCAACTCGATCGCGTCATCGAGTCATCGCGTCGTCGAGTCACCGAGTCGAATACCACAAGCCAGATATACCGTGCATACTATACGTGTAAAATATGTATAGGCCAAAGGCAAAGTGTTGTGCATATGGCTTTTTATTTGGTCTATCTGATCAATGTTGAGGACCATCTTCGTGTTTTCTATGGTACTTGAAACCTCTCACCTGTTGGCGACCAGTAATTGGGAACTGAAAAACTGTCGAAAGATGTGGACTATGAAAGGCATGGCAGTGGCTATTCATTATATCACCTTGGAGAAAAAAAATCAATTGCTGAAGGCATCTCGTCAATTGGGCTTGCCAGATTCAAGGAAAAAACGAAAGCATAGACATTTTATTGAATTAGTTGAAATAAAACCGGTTCCATTTGGTGGGCACATTCATTTCGCAGGCATCGAGGGATATTCTGAAGTGTGGAATCTCGTAATTGTTTCTTTGAAGACCACACAAAAGATGTGGAAGGATAACTAAGCAACAGTTTCATGGTGGACTTTGTATGCAGTCATAACACCAAAGTTGATGGTCATGTCGCTTTGCAATTTCACTCAGTGTGTGATGGATAGATTTATATATCGGATGCAACTATTTTTCTTTCAACTAAAATCACGAAATGACTTTTTTTGTAATTTCATAAGTTTGGCCAAGTCCACTTGCCTCTTTCCCTCGGCGAGATGATCTCTCCATTATTCGGATGTTAGCTTATGTTTGTGTGATCTACCAAGGGGAAGTAGGTCTTTAGGACGCTGGAAGATTGACTGAACAGCGAGTGAGTGGATAAGCAGAAGACATGGTCGTGCTATTTTCCGGATAATTCGGTTGTGATTTTGTTCTTCTGTTAGTGGGAATTCTCTGTGGCACATTCTTTAATGTGCGGGAGTTAGAACGTTTGATTCATGCATATGTGCTGAACGAGATGACGGATGATTCGAGTACTTATGAGTATCACTGACTATAGCCTGAGGTACGCCGTTCGCAATTACCGGTGGTCTGGAAAATAGAAATGCAGTTAAACACAATGCCATAGTGCAGTTATAATGCAAGCAGCTGTGCTGAAACTAGGTCTATCAGAGTATACATAACGGCAATGTTGAAATTTATATTCAGTAAGTATCTACGCAATAGGAAATTTTCAAAATTTAAACACAAATTTGAATTTTTTAACGAACGGCTTTAAGGGCTAAGGGCTTTATACAGCGCTTATATACTGCCAACGCATCATCCAAGCATATCAAAGGACATTCTCTCTGCCATGACTTCTATTACACCGTGATGTGTCCCAGGTGTGATAATATATATCCAAATCAACATTTTAATCAGCGGTCGATCAGTCCCTATAAGACCCACAGAAAACATACATTATAACTGTGGACATAACCAAGTTATAATTGTGTTATTTTTCAGCTTGTGTGTCAGCTATTTTGGAGCTGATCGATTGCTACCATCCCGGTATCTTCCCGCACATGTCTACGCCACGAATCGTGGTAGGAGTAGCGGGTCCAAAATGGCGGCCAGAGTTGGCAGTCATGTAATGACGTTATGAAAATGCACAGGAGTCTAACTGGCCAAGGACTTTCTCGACGACTACGCACTGTAACTATTTTACGTCTACCCAAGAGACATTCTAGGATCGAAGAAGCCACTCATTCAGCGAATATACTTAATGAGCTTTACCAGTAAAGGACAAGCGGCGACCAAACTGGGATTTGAACCTACGAACCTTGGATGACTCGGGAGCCTTAACCAGTACCACACCACTGTACTCGACGATGTAGGCTATCCAAGTTTGAATAGAGTAATAGATGACATCAAAGGTACGATACACTTATTTTATTCTTGATAACGTAATTTCATGCCATGGTAAGCTTACTACATTATATCAAAAACGCATTGCTTATATATCATTCGTTTCACAACGGACCCACATCTTTAAGAAGTGTCTATCTATCTATCTATCTATCTATCTATCTATCTATCTATATATATATATATATATCTATACATCTAAACATCTATCTATCTATACACATATACATCTATACATCTATACATTTATGAGTATCTATATCTACTAGAATACCTATCAATGGGCATTTTAGGCCTGTGGCGTTAAGGAACGAACAACGAGATGATTCTCTCAAACAATGATTCTGGGTTGACGTACCAAGTAATTGTTCATCATCGTCTTCGTTTCCAAACTGATCAGTTTCGAATCTTGGGATGTCAGGCAAATCAAACAATATGGTGTCAGGGCGATGTCGGTGGAGTGACATGAAGATGACATTCGCGTATTTGTAACCTACTCTGGCTAGAGGAGGTTGATATGACACATAGGGAAAAGGGGGCGGGGATGACAAAGAAAAACCTCAGAAAGTTTGGTTTTTGGAGAAGAAAAAAAAGGTCCTTTACTTTCCCAAGTAATTTAAACTAAGCCATGTTATAAGGCCATCTGATGTCTTGGAAATAATGAACTAGTGCCCATTCTACTGCTTTCCTATTATTGAAGTAAGCCTATCTGTAGACAACGTTTTGTTAACAGCACTAAAGGCGCCGAATACGAAGCAGACGAGACGTGTTAACCACACTAGCCTGAGCAATATAAAGAAAATTGGTGAAGAGAAAGTTTCAAAATCCATTTGCAAAAGTTTGTTTTCAATTCGAGTTTTTGGGTATCATGTGCATTTCTCTTCATATCAATGAACAGCTAATGCATGGCTTTTATGAGTTTTTGTGGCACCAAAACAATGTTGAATGTCTTGACTAATTGGAGACCAAGATATCAGCTTTTGTTTTTGAAACTCTAAAAAACCTTTTGTTTATACAACACACATCTTTTCGGACTTATGGGACGTCGGACTTGTGGGGCGGGGGCGGGGGGGGGGGGTCCAATAACCTTTGTGTGCTACATTGCCTCACCCTCACTGCGGTATAGTCAGTATACTTGGCCAGTCATCGGTACCAAAACTGTCAACAATTTCGCTAACAGATTGACCCGGTGTCATGTGCCAAAGATGTTGACAGCGTGCACACAGGATAATAGTTTAGCAACATGGAATAAGAATGCTGATATTCATGGCTGTCATCATTCAATGTTAGATTATCATAATCCAGTATTTTCAGTTGCGATCTCTGTACGCCTGTACACGCCTTCACGTCCTCGCGATCGGTCGGAGTCGGCTTGATTCTTCTCATTATCCGGGTCATTTCGACACTCCCGCAGGTACAACCCTCTGGCAGACCGCTTCTTCATTATGCGTGGTAAAGGTGAACGCAGTTGAAGCATCTAAATTTCACCGAGTCGGTTTTGAAAATACACAATACATTTTATGGCATTTTCTTGGTGCATCGAAAAAAAAAGATAATGAAACTGGACTCGCATACAAACAAGAAACCTGAAACGTGCACAGTGTAAGTGACGCGATTATATTGCTGTGCTCTACGCCATGAATCACAATGAATAATTATTCTGACAACTTGATACATTTGCTGCATGCATTAAAGTTTCAGGCATTACAAGATATTATTTCCAGAATGCAACGGCTTTGTTCAATTCAATTTATAAGAGGCCGAGCTAAACGCCGCTTGCCTGTGGTCTAGAGCGGCTACTGCTTCTGTTTGAGACCATGCTGAGGTTGCATTTACTACCGTGGGCCTGGGGGAGGAAACATCCCCGGTAGCCTTCCATATCAATTTGTAGCTCGCTTTGGTCGAGACTCTTTAACACTAACACCAGGAATGGCGACTTCACCGTATCCCCTCGCATCCTCGGCACTTACGATATGCGTCTATGATACGGCCCAGTTCACGTATACTCATAATGTATACGTCTTTGGAATAGGATCTATTTGCATCATTGGCCTCATTCTGAATGTCATCAATGCTAGGACATTTACCGTGATGGAAAAGGGAAAGTCTCTTGTGGTTTATCTCCTTCGCATTCTCGCCTTCAGTGACGGCGCTGTATTGGTCATCTCGTTCGTTATTTTCCCACTACGGCATATTGTCGCTAGGATCGTAAACGGAGATGACGTATTCATTAGTGGCGACTTGCTAATTATGCCCTATATCTATTTTCCCGTTGCGACGCCGTATTTCATAAGCGTTGAGGTGCGAAACCACATAATGGTTCTGCTGGCTATTGACAGGTAAGAGTTAGGACATCGTAAAGGTCGAGTGGGATGTGAAGACACATACTCGAACAATATTCTCATTAGGTACAGCGCTATGTGTGGAAAAAGATACCTCGATGTATTTGGTCAGATTTCTTACATCAACAACGTTGACAATTAAATAGTAGATGTTTCCCCACACTCTAGCGGTCGTTGTCATGGTTGACCTGCTTGCATCTTGTCGGAACTTCAAATGGCCAGCGAAACCTGTATTCATTATCATTTGTCATAATGTCCATAATATCGATTTTTAGGTTCATCAAGTTGGTCTTTCCTCTCAAAGGGAAACTGATTTCAACCCGTCGGAATGCCAACAAAGCCATCGTATTCATAGTAGTGCAAGCAGTTGCCTGTAATGTCTGGCGTTATTGGTGGATGCATGTAGCAAAGAATACTGACCCATGCCACCCTAATGACCTGGACAGAGTAAAAAAACGCGGTCCAGGGCAATTGGGATTCTATATTGACTGGTTCATGTATATAGCAGTACTGTTCGCAGTACCACTTCTTCTGCTTCTAATCTTAAACCTAGCTGTCATCATTTCTCTCATTTCTACCATGGCCAAGACAAGGCAGCTAAGAACCACTGATTCGAATGAAGCAGCGCAGCACCAGTTGTCAGTAATGACGGCTTGTACTTGTACCTTATTTCTTATGTGTGAGGTTCCAGCCTGCATTGACAGAGTCGGTCAGATATATGTCGCACTCAGTGGGAGTGGAGTCAACTGGAGAATTGGAGGAATCATTCGCAAGGCAGGACTACTATTGATTGTTCTCGACTCTTCACTAAATTTCTTCATTTACATGCTGACCAACCGTAAATTTCGTTTAACTCTTCTCAATGGTCCAAGCAGAAGCTTACAGTTACACACGTGACGAAATGATTGCTACGCATAAACAACCAAATTCCACTGAAGCTAAACATTATAAAGGTAAAAAGGCAAAATTCAAAATCTGACTGTGTTATCTGGATGACAATGCCTCGCCAGATATTTGATGGATCAAATATAGGGAAAACTACTTGTTCGTTATGGTGCTGACAGCCATGTTTATTCAGAGTTACATCTGAAATGAGGACCGGCTAGTTCCAAGACGGAACGGCACCTGAAGACTTTATACAGTATGTCACATCCCTCTTTGTAGTCTTTTGGACAGTTCAACTTGGCGCCAACACTTTTTAACTATAAAACATAAAACTTTTAACTGAAAACCAGACGCTAAGGTAAAATGGTAGTCCCCTTCTCACCAATAACTTAGGTTACGCAACCAGAAGAACAAACATACTGCAATAAAAAGCCGCCCATTCCTTTAAACACGACTCGTTTAATTTGAGATGAGTTGTGAGTGTTCGTAGAAATTGAGAGTCTACGATTTTTGATAGCGTATTCGATTTCATTGAAACTGATATGAGTACACTATCGCATGTGGGTGTCTGTGGTTTAAGTTTTTTACAACACTAAACACAACATAACACATCGTAAAATCTATAATTGCCCAGTTCATGAATGTCTAATATTAAAGGATTGGGTGGCTTTACACTGCAGTATGTTTGTTCTGGTTCATCAGTAAACTATTTTTCTGAACGTGTTCCATACTTTTCCAATTTTTTTTCAGTTCTTACATGTAGATAGGAGAAAAACACGTTATTTGTCATATCGATATGTACACCAAGACGTCACAGGGTGGCTCCAGGAAGCGCCTTACTAGTGCATCATTCCACAAGGAAATGATTGACGCGTGGAGAGCTAACTCAGGCCAACATCGGAGTTAACATCGGAAAAAGCGTGATAATTCAGTCAGATTTTGATTTTTTTCCCCTTTTTTGTGCAATTTATTGATGGAAACTGTTCATGTAAAAAATTAGGTGACTGGGCAGCCATTTGCAACCACCTGGCTATTTTTAGTCTTACCTTAATTGCAAAGTTGACAGGAACTCGCTCGCTGATACGCAACTAAGATACTTTTTATATCATCAGACGGGGCTTTCCCGTCGCAGCAGGTCTTGTTGCTAAACATCTCGGATTTAGTCTTCAACAGATCGACAATACCACGGACCTTAGTTTATATGATATTGATCCGTCATTCCGCCAGGAGCTTCTTTTCGCAACCCACAGGACCTTCTGCAACAATACAAAAATGTCGACTCCATCGCTTATCTCGCAACTTTGCAGACCATGGTATGCTTCTAAACGGCCGACTTCACGTTCACACACACTGATAAACACATCTTTGGGAGAGGGTCTCTCATTGGCGTCATACTGAATGACATTCGTCGTAATGGAAAAGGGAAAGTCTCTTGTGCTTTATCTCCACCGCATTCTCGCCTTCAGTGACGGCGCAGTGTTGGTCATCTCGTTCGTTATTTTCCCACTACGGCATATTGTCGCTGGGATCGTAAACGGAGATGACGTATTCATTAACGGTGACTGGCAAATCACGCCATGTACATTTTACTTCTCTGTTGAGACGCCGTTTTTCAACAGTGTATAGGTGCGAAATCACATGATGGTTTTGCTGGCTATAATTGACAGGTGAGGGATGGACTTCCACTGAGTTGGTGATGGTGTCTATAACGAGACTCTCCTATTCTCCTTCCCGTCATCGCACCAACGCACCTCATTCTATCAGTGGGAACAGCTCAGTCCGTCTGCTGATTGAACGGAGCGAACGAGCACCTGAATATCACGAGATCTCGCAGTGAGGTGCGTTGTTTACTGGGCTCTGTCAACGGGGTGCTTAATGGGTACGGCCTCTGGAGCTCCATGCAGCGACAGTAAGTAATGTACTGATTTTTATATACAAAGGGGATCGCTGCCTGGAGTGAATTCGTCCACTCAAGTCGTTCGGGCTGAGACAGTTTTCACATTTTTTCTTAGTTTCCTTGATTAAAACATTCTAGAATCTTTGAACAGGAGT
Source organism: Lineus longissimus (assembly GCF_910592395.1). NCBI lineage: Eukaryota > Metazoa > Nemertea > Pilidiophora > Heteronemertea > Lineidae > Lineus > Lineus longissimus. The sequence continues at coordinate 6,697,829 of NC_088317.1, forward strand.
CGGAGGAGAAAATTTTGGATACTGTATTGACTGGGTCGTGTATACAGTGTGTTTAAAATGAAGGAAACCGAGATTAGTTTGTTAATTTCTTATACATGGCTAAATATTTCGGTAATGATCCTTGCCTGCCCAGTGCAGGGCTTTTGTTAGACCTCCACATTATGCACCCCTCTGCATTTATTTCATTGCACACTCCTAAAACGTTGGAAAGGTCGTTCATTTTCTCAGACCCGGAAAATGCAGCTTACAATTACTGATCAGCGTATGTTTGTGGTAACAGAGAGACGTAATCAGGAATGCATTGAGAGTAATGAGAACCAGAGCTGAAGTTTGTGTGGAAAGGAATGGGGGGGGGGGGGGGGGGGGCATGTCGAAGGACACCGGTTAGGTTGGTACAGGAATAAGCACCCAGATGTTAAATCATTGAAGAATTTTTTTGTTAAGGACACACTGGTCTTTCTTCTATTTTCAGGTATGAAAATTTTCGGAGTTGAGCTGCGGTAAATCTGGTGCATGACCAGCTGTGACATGATTGATTGAACTGCTTCGTGCTCAGTCATCTGTTACAGTAAATTGGATTTCTTGGTGTCATAGAAAGAGGACATCTTTGGTAATAAATTGTGGTTGCCAATATCCCTAATATTTAGCCATGTCATAGAAATTAACAAATTAATCTCAGTTTCCCTTTTTTAAACAGATCCGCACGTTCATTATTTCAATTTCATAAATTCATAATACATGTACGTTTTTTACATCTGTAATCAATCTTTTTCTCATGTTTGTCAATACGCGTACCGGTAATTATCAAGTATCTTTTGTCAGTGTCTAAGTCGGTAAAGCTCGGTATTTCCTCCAGAAGAAATGCCATGAGCATGGGTGACAATTTCCGCACTGACGTATTCACTCGGGGATATCCGGAAAGGCCGGAACCATATCACTAAAAATTATTTGAATAAATGGGCCTACCAAACTGGAGGAAGGAGTCAGTTTTGTTTTCCAGTGAAGAGACCAGCACCCCTCGAAATTTGCATTCACTTCATTTTGGTGCCTTGAGTCAACCCTTAAAACAATTATCGGTATCGACTCCGCTACAGAATGGCCCACATGGTGACGTCCATATTCCATTGCTCTTCTCTCCACAACAGATACCACCGACGAGTTCCTGGGGCGTGGGATGCTACATCGACGTTTTGGCATGTTTGGTGAAGGCAGACGCCAGGAATATCATCTAAACCTCCGAATGGTTCGACTCGCCGTTTCTGTTCCTGGGGCTGGTATTAAGAAATCGCCAGGTTTTTTTTTTAATGACATCCTGACTAACCAGGGTTTTATATCTTGTCGTGCTGAAGATTGAATTGCTTAGATGTAAACATATTGGTGGTCACGGTGCTTCTACACTGTCGGAAATAGTTTTTTAACTTTTGAAAATCCCAACAAGGAAATCTGGTGAGCTTCTCCTGCCTCACCCCGGATAATCAAAATGCTAAACTCCAAGGAAACCTGGCTAGCTTCTCCATCCTCATCCCAGAGAATCAATCCTAATCTCCAAGGAAATCATGAGGTATTTGGAGGCTCTTCTTTACATACGCTCGATCCTATGGCGTCTATGGCGAATTTTGGTAGCCATATTTCATTTATGCAGTGGAACCTTCCATATAGCACCTCTGTAGGTAGGACACCCTCTCTATAAATAAGTACAGGGATTGTGGTCCCAAATATAATTTCTGTATAATTTATACCCCTGTAATCAGATCACTTCTCCATTAACATAATAGGACAGCATTTGTCAAGGCAAAGAATATCCTTGAATAAGAGGTTCAACTTTACATCTTATGCATACTATATTATATCATGCCACGCTTGATCATGTTTACTTTCATCCTACCTCTCCTGGTCTGTACTCCACCTCACCCAAGGCATTTGGTACAATCATTTGAAAATAGAGAATCTCTCCTTAACTACATTTGAATGTTCAAAACTCCTGCAGAAATCAGTCAATGACAATTTGTTTTCTTCTAAACTAGCTTGAAATAATCAGGTGGAGTAAGGTTAGCAAAGGATTAGGAATCGATGGCGCCAATAGTTGTACTTGTTGCAATGGTCGGTAACTTTGTAACTTTGTGAGTACCTTATACAGGACGTCCTCGTGAATACTGGTATCGGGTGCCATTTTGAAGAGGCGTCTTGGGGTGCCATATATTGCATGTATTATAATGTGCTATTTAAATTCCATTAACAGTGTTATTCAAATGTTATTGTATGCACAGGTCGTTGGCTAATGATCTGTAAGCGAAACAGGCGGGTATTTCTAATGTTTTGTTAGTTAATGTTCCAGGGCGGTATGGGAAGCGGCGCTTTGCAGATTGTGCATGATAAGCCACAATAAAGGCGGGACCAAGGCCTACTTAGTCCTACTGGTACCCTTTTATGGACCTCCGAAATGTATGGTCCTACTTTTGTAGTACAGAAAGGGCTACCGGTATTCACGAGTACATCCCGTATATGCGAGGTCATTGTATACGGGACCAAAGATTAGACTTGATTTTTCATTTAAAAAGTGCTGAGGTCATCCTATATGCACCCAGTTGAACTCAATGGCAGGAATTTGAATCCTCAATACCTGCTAATCGATTGGCAGCCAGTGTCTGTTGGGTGGTTTTGCAGATAACTAACAAATAACTCGGTTGGGTGACCCACTCTGAAAACAATATGTTGAAAATTGAATGTGGAAGAAATGGTGTTTTATATGGCTGCTGTGTGCTCTGTTTTTAACAACGGGGGACGGAGCAAGCTCTTGGGTTTCAAGAATAATACTAGTTTTGGCTTTGGCGGATCGGAACTCCACGGTTTCGACTTTTAGAAAGTACAATGGTTTAAGGAATTGATACCTCACTGTCGGTATTGGTTGTCTCACCAAAACCCCGAGGGTGGACCTAAAATGTAGACCAATATCTTAGCTCCACCCGAGCGGTTTTGGTGAGACAATCAATACCGAGAGTGAGAAATGAAATAACGAATAATGTGTTTTTTAAAGCTTTTGACATGCTTCCACATTTTGCACCAACCCAAGCGGTTATAGTTGCCTAACCATAACCGCTGATTTCAAAACGAGGCTTCATATGGGGCATAGTACATTTACACTGTAATGTGCGGTTCATTCTGAACCCAGTTGTTTTAGAATTAAGGTATTAATACTGAACTGGAGGTGTTTGTAGCCTCACAAAAACCACAAGGGTGGAACTAAAATGTAGACCAAAACCGAGGAAGAGCCGAGGATTGTGCCAATATTTCAGTTCCAGCCGAACGGTTTTGGTGAAACAATCAATACCGACAGTGAGGTACATCAATTTCTATTCTAAAATATCTCAAATCAAAAAAAGAAAAATGTGGTTTTAAACGGGTTTTTTCGGCAGCTTCCACATTTTGCACCAGCACACTGATTTTCAAAACGAGGCTTTGTTTGCGTATAGTGCATTACACTGTATATTGCGGTTCGTTCCAAATCCAGGTATTTTGGAATTGAGGGTTTCTTTTGAAATGTATTGACCTGCAGATCTTGTTTAGTCGAACAACGCTTATTGGCTTTAGTTCCCGTGTTGTACGTCTGATATAATACTTTACGCTTGTTCCTGTGTATTTCATTTGCTATAGTTAGTTATCTGTACATCTCTTCCCTTTCCAGTTACACCTCAAAAACCAAAAACAAGCGACTTCTTTGGTCTTCCCTAGTGGATTGTCATCCCAAGAAAAGTCGATGATGAATACCTGCAGGATCAACATTAAAGGATGACCAAACCTGCATGTGTCCTGATCATACCCAATCAAGGCCCCAATTTAGTGCAATGTGGCGAATTAAAAGCGGTGGTAAACTCGACTTTAAAACCAGTTTCAAAATCACTGGCTTTCTTTACCAAGATGTCGTGGATGATGGGCCAATATTTTAGTGGTCTTGAGAAACCATTTTTGGACTGCACTACTAGATATACAGATGGAAGACTTCCCTAATGCAATGCCAAGTATTGCATGGGCTATGTCCGTGTCCTGGCAGGCGCGGACCTTTATTGGAGTTAGATATAACTAGCCTACATAACACCACGGGAAAAACGTCGATGTGACCAGATGAGAAGGTGACCGCAGTAAACCATCCAGGGCATATCAGTTTGAAGACGATGGGAAAGTACGTCTAGGAGATTTGAAGCCGAGGCAGCGGAATGCGTTCAAGGGCCATTTAGCGCCGGGAGTCATCTTGCTCACGGGCGGCAGCAAGAAGGAGGAAATAGCCAAGTTAAAAGATGGATTGTCAAGAAGTTAGCCATAGGTGAATGCTCTCTGGTCGCAGCTCTAATGCATTGAAGCACACATACATGAATTGTGTCGACGAGTACAAGCAGGTTTAGGGGCGCCCGTCAGTATAGTCCTCAACAAGCTTAAACACGTCAACTCAGTGAATATTTAATAATTTAACCACTAACTTGCATGTTCTCTCTTTTTGACGTATTTTATCTCGTAATTCCTGTGTTTATCCCTGCATTGATTACATTTATGTTCAACATGGAGTAATTTTCAACCATTTTCTTGCAGGAATTTTTGTAATTCATGCTATTTTCAACTGAAATTCATTAATTTACTTTTCTTTTGTTTCATTGTTTTTACTTCAAGCGGGTAAAATGTTTATACTTTCACATTGTATGTCCGTAAATGTCGTCGCCAAGCTCATGAACTGCAACCTCTTTCGCTGGAGTACTGGGCTTGCTGTCCGCCCCCCCCCCCCCCCCCCCCAAATTAAAGCGGAACCACTGCTCGTACCATTGTTATAAAATGACCCCCTTTTCTTTCCATCTGAAAATTGACCCCCTTTCTCGGGGACTTCTTGTAAGAAATTATCTTTTATTAAACACATTTATTTCGCCTCATTCACATAATTTTTTCAGTTTTTATACTGAAAGCAAAGTGGAATAAGTAAGCAAAGTTAACAAGCCCTAAACAAGTCGCAAGGAATCTTTCTGAAAAAGTATCCCCTTTTTTCGTTTTCTCAAGGATTTACACCCTAGTTTTGAACTGACCCCCTTCCCCGAGAAAATTAGAACTTTCACGCGGCCCATTACATACATGTATCCGGGAGTGACTGGGTGTTTGGTTGGGGGAGGGGGTGCGGTCATAGTTGATAAGGTCATTCCCTGAGATATAAAAATAAACAAAAAACTCTGGAGAAGAGGTTGCGGGGCCCGGGCCTCGGGAACTTTGCATCAACAACATATTGCAGTACACTATACTTTATCATTGTATAACATAAATGTAACATGTTTAAAACAGTGATGCAAAACACACAGTAAAACATATACAATGCAGACAACAGGACAAAAAGGCCATGCAACAGGCACAAATTTGCACGCAGGGGGGTAGGCCTACTTATGTCAATCTGCAGGACCCATATTTTTGTTTGAAAAGAGATGTTACAAAGACTTCCCCATTATCGCCGTGTATTGTGTAACAGAAATTGTGGGTATATTTTATCAGCAAGAAGAAATGTCCTAAATATTTTTGTACAAAAATTTAGATAACTGTAACAGTAGGCATTGTTAGAGGATCAATACCACAGCATTTCTTTTTTGTTCTTTTCAGGTGAGTCCCGAGATTCTCACCGTGATGCGAATCATCGGTCAACCCGAATCAAGGAAACTTATCTGCCATCTTTTGCCTATCAAATCACTGCAGCTAAGCCACCTACTTGTTTTGCATAAGAGTCTGTTGATTATGTCATAAAGCGCGTGGGAGATTAATTGCTTGGTGCGCGCGCTGATCCAGGTAATGCGCTTACCGCTTCTTTGGTTTTACTGGCTCATGGTCGGTTTGCTTTGGTGAATCGGCTTCCGTGGAGCCAATAGAATGGTTAATGATCGCAAGCGGTGAGGTAGGCAGAGCAGTGAGGTACGCACAAAAGCGGGGTACAGCGCGAGGTTCGTAAAGTAGGTATACGCAGAACAGCGTAATTTGTGCATAATGCAGCGAGGTAAGTACAAAAGTGGCTAAGTAAGCGCATCAGCTAGGTAGGCAGTGCTGCGACATATACGCAGAGAGAAAAGTAGGTGAAGAGACCCGATGTATCGAGAAGATATGCAATAAGATGTGCTACAAGAGCAATGTGATAAAATTGCTGTGCGGTTTGCAGTTCGCGCAGCGATCTACAAATAAGAGGTACAGCAACGTACGCAGCTAGAGCGGCGAGTTTGGCAGCGCAACGTTGTAAGCGCAGACAAGCAGGATACGCAGAACAGCAAGGTACGCGGACTAGCGAGGCGCGCCGAGTGGCGAGGTTTGCGCAGCAGCGAGGTATAGATACGAGAGATTACAAAGCAGTGTTGTACGCAGATTATTTGGGTACTGAGAGCACACCAAGATGTGCAGAACTTCATTACGCGCACCAGCAGAATCAGAAATTCTTTAATTGAGCTGTAGCAAAATTTCCAACATAACCATCAGTTGGTGCACTGCTGCTGAAGATAACACAAATAAATATTGCAGGAACAAAGACCAAATCAAGGGCAAATGCCTTCATGGGTCTACCGTACTGGATCATTCTCCCAAACAAGGTTGGTGATCCTCTGTTGAAAGGACAGAAGATGTACAAATCAGCATGCGTGGAAGTGGACGACTATGATGGACCTAAAAACATGCCCGCGTATACTTTCCCTGGCAACAAGAACTGCTACATCCGCATTGAGAGCAATGGGAAGCTGGATTTCAAGAAGAGTTTCACGATAGCAACGTTTGTGAAGCAGGAAGCCCCACATACTGGACCAATGGTTGAATGGCTTGGAAGACGTACCTTTGGGACCCATTTTTGGATATATCGCAAGAAGACCTTTGTCAATCTCCGGCCATTGGTCCGCAAAAGGGCCCATTACTTCCATTTGACACCAAAGTCACGTGTTTGGAATTTTGTTGGAATAAGTTATGATTATGCTAAGGGAACAGTGTTAATGTGGACAGGAGAAACACAGACCATGATTAAAAAACCTGGAAAGTTTAATGTTGACACCAGTGGGAAATATGTGTACGTTGGTCTGCGGCCGAGGCAGAAGAATGCCTTCCGAGGTGAATTGGCTGGCACAACTCTTCTAAAGGGAGCAATAGAAAAACAGGACATTGCGAAGTTAAAAGGTGATATCGAGACAGCTTTAGGTAAGTTCTCTTCTATCTCATAACAACATGCATGTTCAACGTATAAAACTCATATGTTATAGGTCATACCAAACTCGGCGTAACACTACTCCCCTTGATACTTTCAACCGAGTTTTTCAATAAATTGAAAGGATCTGCTTTTGCCTAAATCCCTTAATCTTAAGAGAAAGGAAAAGTTATGTAATGGACCGTAAAAAATTTTCTATTTCATAAAGCAAAATGAAATAAATATTTACTGGACAATGTAATGTTTGTGGTTTGTGTTTTGGTTATGACTGATCTGAACTCAATGCAGCAAGATCACGCTAGCATTAGGTAGTCTGGTGTATGTTGCTGCCAGTGTCCTATATCATGTATCGGGTGAATATTTCATCCTTCGCCATGCGTTCAAGTACATTCAATCCTATAATATCTGGTGCGTGCCTCTTTGATAAACACGCTACTAACGATGAACGGTTTATTTTGATGTCGACTCGTAAATGTTTCAGGTAAACCTCCAAAGAAGGTGCCTCCGAGGACAAACACTTTCATGGGCCTTCCTCACTGGATCATTCTCCCAAACAAAGTCGGCGACAAGTTATTGAATGGTCAAAAGATGTACAAACCAACATGTGTAAAAATTATTGACATGGGAGGGCCGAAAAATATGCCGGCATATGTATTTCCTGGCAACAAGAAGTGTTACGTCCGCATTGAGAGCAATGGAAAGCTGGATTTCAAGAAGAGTTTCACGATCGCAACGTTTGTGAAGCAGGAAGCTCCACATACTGGACCAATGGTTGAATGGCTTGGAAGACGTACCTTTGGGACCCATTTTTGGATATATCGCAAGAAGACCTTTGTCAATCTCCGGCCACTTGTTCGGAGACGGGCCCATTACTTTCACAAAACGCCCAAATCAGGCGTATGGAATTTCGTTGGCATAAGTTATGATTATCAGAAGGGGTCGCTGCTGATGTGGACAGGAGAAACACAAACCATGATACAGAAGCCTGGAAAGTTTAAGGTGGATACTAGCGGGAAGTATGTGTACGTTGGTCTGCGACCGCGGCAGAAAAATGCATTCAGGGGTCAGCTGGCTGGAACTACATTGCTCAAGGGCGCAATAGAAAAGATGGAAATCCCTAAGCTGCGAGCTGATATTGAGAAGGCTCTTGGTAAACAGGGTAAGTCAGATCAGAAGGCAGGGTGCTGATCCGGGAAGATCAGCTCAGATCAGATCTACATCGAAACGCAAGCACCAGACACTTATTGCCAAAGATCATTCAGATTAAGGTTAAGTATGTCAACTGAATCAAAGTATGGTTTTGCAAGATTTTGGTGTAGTTTTGTAATGTGCAGTGCAAGAGGACTTTGGCTATTTTAATACGAGCTTCCTAAAAGCTCGTTGAGCTACAGGCAAACAGAGATTTGATATACCATTGCGACTTTTTTAATGTGAGGCTGTGTCCCTGATACATGGTCTGATAAAATCCTGGTCCAAACTCGTTCACAAATGTCTCAATAGCAGTGCGCCATTATATCTCTGTTAGAACTGCTAAAAGTGTGCACCAGCTAGACCCCCTGAGATTTGAATCACATGGTCATTTAACCAGAGTCTTTCAAACAAATTTATTTGAAAGACTTTGATTAAACTAAGGTTCAAGAGGCTGATCGAGCCTTCTCTAGGAACACTCCCAGATTTTGAAGCCTTAAAGGGGCATTGGCATTATTAAGGACAATACTACCCAGCTGTCGGCGCCCCTGTCACCTCCTCTTCTACATTAGAAGTTTCCATCAAGAAATTTCACAAAAAAAGGAAAAAGTCAAACTCTGACTCTGACGCTTTTCCATGTGGATTCCGACTTGACCCGAGCTAGCACTCCATGCGTCGACCCTTTCCACGTGGAACGATGCACTTATAAAGCCCGCAGCACACTAGCCGCCAACTTCGGCGTTCACAGGCGTCTTTTGCCGCAAGAGTCCTGAACGCCTGAAAAATCCGTAGTCTGCTACGAACGGCGTCGGCGAACGTGACTTGACGCCACTTGCCGCAACTAAACGCCAAATATCTAACATGTTTGATTTTTGACGCGTGTTGCCGCGTTTGAACGCAAGAAGAAGCCAGGTGTGCTACGGATGGCCGCCTGACTTGGCGTCGGCGGCGAGGCTATGACCAATCAGCTTGCGTCTTGATGTCACATGATTTCGCACTGCATGGCCCAGGATGGGTTAAAGTGGCGGAAAAGACGCTACTGGACGCCAATTCTGAGCAGGTGTGCTCTGATCGGGATCCACAGGCCGCCAATTTTGGCGTCGAGAGGCGTCAGCCGAACGCTTCTTGTCGCCAAAGTTGGCGGCTAGTGTGCTGCGGGCTTAAGGCGTTTCCTGGCGCTGGGATCTTCCCCTTGATATCATGGTGCTGATTTTTCCGACGTCACGCTGATGGCGCTTTATTACCCCGCAACTGCGATAATAAATGGAAATGACGTGAACTCGGATCTTGGCGTGCGCTCACGTGGCGGGAAAGGTCTTTCGCGCAAGGACTTGTGCGTACTAGAAAAAACGAATAACGCGTTCTTTTACTATCTAGATGTGAAACAAAATTGAAAAAGCATCAAACACGTTTCGAAAAATAGTTTACTGATGAACCAGAGGAATAACAAACATACTGCAATAAAAATCGGCCCATTCCTATAACAGTTGCACTCGAAACAACACATGTGATGCATTCATGATCAGGAGTACGAAAGCCCAGAAGGCTCATTCATTATTCAAAAATCAACAAATATTGAATTTTGAATTTTGAACTATGCTCTTCTGTGACTTCAAAATTCAAAATTCAACAAATCGAACTTTGAATTTGGAACTATGCATTTTTTTTACTTCAAAACTCAAAATTCTACAAATGTTGAACTTTGAATTTTTAGACTATGCTATTCTTTGACTTCAAAATCCAAAATTTAACAAATATTGAACTTTGAATTTTGAAGTCAACCAATTTGCGACTTCACAATCAAACACAATCTGAATTTTGAAGTCGACCAATTGCAAAATTCGAAATTTCAAATATTAATTTTTGAATTTTGAAGTCAACCAATTGTGCAACTTCAAAATTCAAAATTCAAAATTGCACAATATTGATCGCATGAGGTACCACTAGATGGAGTACAGGGGCATTGATACTCAGATCCTCATCAGCAGCATAAAATGGCAGCAACCAAGATAACTGTGTACACTACAGTGGTGAAAAGTCATTCGTATTTTTTTTATAAAAGATGGTGAACTTTAATTGGAAGAACTAGGTTTACTTAGCACTTGAAATTTTTGAATTTACAAGTCAAAGAAGAGCATGGTTTTAAATTCAAACTTCAATAGTTGTTGGATATTTCGAATTTAATTTTGAATATTGAATGAGCCTTCTGGGCTTTCGTATCAGGAGACATGCAAATTAAACTTTGGAGAAAGTAATACGGACACATGTAGAAGTAATGATTAACAGTTTTTAAATGAATCGTGGCAAGGTAGTTGTTTACCGTTCATGCTATTAATTGACTGCCTGATTGCTTTAACAAATCATCGTAATATTTCTTCGACCCATAATCTATTTTATTTTTGTTGACGGTGGGTCAGTATGTCCCACCAAGATAACTACATTTGTGTTTTTCTACATTTATGTTGAAGACAGGTTTCTACATTTATTTTATGATTGTTGAAATTCTAGAAGACATTTCGCTACCATGCAAAATTTTTCCCAAGCCCACTAAACTACTAAGTATGTAGTGCGTGCTTTAAGTTCTGCCAACTTCAGCAACACGCTGCCTCTGAAGATGCAGTTCGGGGAAATGATAATTACAATTGATGGATGATACTTGCTTTAGTCTTCCTTAATGGATAGGGCCCTGAATATTCCAAAGTGGCGTATCCACTAATATGCAATTTTTCAGATAAACTTGTGATGGGGTATGGTGAGTCCTTTTTCTGGTTACCTGAAGGCTACCGAGGGAAAAACAAGCGATTCAGTGGTGGAATCGTTGTCAGCAGAGCTGCTACAAACAAGATATTTTGTCAGATCAGCAACTATACAATTTTTAAAACCATCATAAACTCATCGTATCTCTATCGCAAGGAGAAAGAATGAAATAATCATTTTATTATCAAGTGGGATGTGGATCCCCCCCCAAAACACACACACATAACCACGATTTAAACTTGGATTTAGCTGCTATAAAATTGACACATCCACCTTGTTTACTTTTAGCTGCATCCAGGAAAGGAGATTTCTTTGGTCTGCCCTGGTGGATCATCACACCCAGGAAGAACAACGACGAATACCTGAAGGGTCTAAAGATGACTAAGCCAACATGTGTCCAAATCTTACCCGGTCAAGGCCCCAGTAAGATGACTGCTTGGAAGTTTCCAGGTGACAAGAAGTGCCATTTGATGATCCACAGTGGTGGTAAACTTGATTTCAAGACCAGCTTCACCATTGCTGCCTTCTTTTACCAAGATGTCGTAGCTGATCAGCCAATTGTTGAGTGGTTTGGAAACTCAGTTATTGGGACCCATATCTGGGTCTATAAACGAAAAACCTACGTAAATTTGGTGCCCACAGTAGCTGGAAAAAAGGCAATGTACTTCCATCAGCCCGTCAAGGCAAAGGCGTGGACGTTTACTGGAGTCAGCTACGACTACACCAAGGGAGAACTCTTGATGTGGACTGATGAAAAGGTAGTAGTACACAAACCCGGGCAGTTCAACGTGAAGACGCCTGGAAATGTTTACGTTGGTCTACGCAAGAAGGCGCCGGGGTATGCGTTCAAGGGCATGCTTGCAGGAGTCACTTTGCTCAAGGGCAGCATCAATAAAGAGGAATTAGTCAAGTTGAAGGCGGATATTATCAAGAAGATAGGTGAATGTCTAAGGTGTTTATAACTAACTGAAGGTAGTTGTGACCGCAAACATGATATCATTTAAAAGCTCAGAATCCTAGGTCTGTGATGAACTCACAGTTAAATGAGAAATGACACTGAAACCTTTGTCAACTTAATTCACTCCTGACGCCTGGACTATACATGTGTGAGTCAAGACGTTTTTGACTTACGAGTTCAAGACAGTGCTAAACAATGCATGCATGACCTGGCGATTATGATCAATGTGTCAGTCGTAGCTCCTAGCGTCATGTACGTGTACTTTAATTTTAGCCAAAACATAAATATTCTGGACTCATCAGCCCTTACTTTTGATTTACCCTGCATATTTTCGAATGTTTCAGCTCCTGACCCGGCGAAACAAAAACCAAGTAAGAATTTATGCTATCTTCATTACCATTTTGTTGCGGACTCTTTGTTGTAGAAATCTCAAACATGATATTTAGAACAGACTTGATGACAAACCAAGTGAATTTCAGTTTCATCAATTATGCTAAAAGTTTAATGAAATTACGTACGCCTGAGACGAATTTCTGGATAATATGATTACATGTATCTCTATGTACAATTATAAATAAATACATTTCATCAGTCAGTATGACTCATCTGGATGAAATCGATGCAACTATGCCCAACACATTATCCAATAAATGCCCAAAGCGATTTCGGCTCATCTATCTGTCAAGGTCTTTCGCGCAAGGACTTGTGCGTACTAGAAATAGCGAATAAGGCGTTTTTCAATTATCTAAGAGATGAAACAAAATTGGAAAAGCATCAAACACGTTTAGAAAAATAGTTTACTGATGAACCAGAGGAAGGACAAGCATGCTGCACTTAAAAGCCGCCCATTCCTTTAACAGTGGTACTCGAAACAACCAATGTGATCCATTCATGATCAGGAGACATGCAAATGAAACTTTAGAGAAAGTATAACATACACTTCCAGGTTTTAGTAGTAATGATTAACAGTTTTTGGCGAGCGATGACGTGGCGTCCGTCGTCTTCGTCGTCGTCCACCAGCGGCGTATGTTAGCCCGGCACGTTTCGTAACCGCTTGATGTCTGGACTTAAAACTTAGTACACATGTACCCGTGGGCCCTTGGGCGATTCACACCAAATTTCGTTCCAAAACTATTCTTGGGTCGGCCACCAGGGGTCGTAATGGAAAAACATAAAACATGCAATAGGACCCGTGATTCTGGTCCGATTTTCATGAACTTTTTGGTAGGTACTCCTAGCAAGAATACAACACATTTCAAACAGGTTTTGATTTGACCTATGTTTCAAGGCCACGGAAGTCAAAGTTCTCTAAATCAACGATAGGTGGGACGTTTCGTTTCTATTTGAGCTAGAAGGTTCTAAACTTGCGTGGACATGTATCTAGGGATCCTCTATTCTACCCAAAAAAGTGGCCCGCTCGGACATTAAATATATTCAAATGAGAAATAACACTACAGCCTTTGTCAAGTAAGTCACCCCTTGACGCCTGGACTATACTTGCGTGAGTCAAGACGTTTTTGACTTACCATTTCACACTATGTTTCAAGACAAAGGAGCTAAACATGCATGATCGGAGGGTTATGATAAATGTGTCAGTCTCAGCTCATGGTATACTTTAATTTTAGCAAAAACATAAATATTCTGGACTAAATTAGCCCTTTACTTTTGATTTACCCTGCTTATTTTCGAATGTTTCAGCTACTGGCCCAGCGACACAAAAGGCCTCGCCCGCCAACCCAAAACCTGTAGCAAAGACACCATTGCCGACGAAACCAAGTATAAGAGTTTATGCTATCTTTATTACCATTTTGTTAATTAGCATTGTAGAAATCTAAAGCATGATATTTAGAACAGACTTGATGGCAGGCCAAGTCAATTGCAGATTCAGCAATAATGCTAAAAGTTTTTTTATATTACGTGCGCCTGAGACGAATTTCTGGATAAGTTGACTCTCTTGAATTGAAAATATAGATTTCACCATCACTATTGCCTCATCGGGATGAAATTGATGCAACTATGCCTAATACATACCTCCGAAACACCCAAAGCGCTTTCGGTTGATTATTTTGTCTATTCGTTTCAACCGCATAGAACATCAGCGTTTATCAACGCATATCGAAGTAGCCTAATAGCGTGTAAGGTTCCATTAATATTACCCCTCTGTTTCCTTCAGAATCGGCAGAAGTGGACACGTCGAAGATTAAGGACCTTGATGGTGAGAGAGTCGGGCAACATGCGTTGTTTTGATCGTGGCAGAGCGGGCACATTGTTACTTTACATACATTTAGATCGTAGTGCGTACTCGTCGGATCGACCGCACTTGACGATGCATAACTTCGGTGATGGGGAAAAAGCGCGCAATGGTTACTTATTTTAAAACAACTGGGTTTAGAATGAACTGCCCATTGTAGTGTATATGCACTATGTGCTAATGAAGCCTCGTTTTGAATTATACGGTTTGGGTTAGGCAACCATAACCGCTTGGGTTGGTGCAAAATATTGAAGCATTTCAAAATCGGTCAAAACCACGTCATTCGTAATTTAATTTGAGATGCTTTGAATAGAAATTGATACCTCACTGTCGGTATTGATTGTCTCACCAAATCTGATCGGGTGGAGCTTAAATATCGGCCTACACTTTATCTCCACCCTCACGGTTTCGGTGAGACAACCAATACCTCCAGTTTAGTATCAATTCCTTAAGGTTGGGGTGCACCTACGTTAAGCACTTTGACAATGCTCACTTCACACCATTTGCTTGCAGATTTAATTCCCTCCGTCGCGCAAACATAGTCTTTTCAAAAATTTATTTCAATGCCGTTTTCGGCTTTCATGACACCATGTTCATGGTCGGTCAATCAGAGATAGGCCCTGGTTTGCAATATACCACAAGTTATCGCGAGTGACCACAGAATATCCGAACAGCTATATATAGGCAGTGGCGGGAATGACGTGAATTACAATAACCAAAGTTGTAACTGGCGATCGGCACGCAATATTTTCCGATTTTTGTTGCAAGTTTTCCCTTTTATTGATGGATATATTTGAAAAATTATGTTTGTAAAATAGAGCCATCAGTGCATTCCAGATCCCAACGATCGCTTTTTTGAAATATTTGTACAAAATAGGCAATATTCAGAAAATTGTAAACCGAGGCCATTTAGGGCATTAATTTGTTAAGATACCAATTAAATGGAATGTGTTTTTTTAAAACGGATCATTAGCACCTGCACGCACCATGGCTCGATGTGTGAGTCCAAATCTGAAACAGATATGTCGCATCGTGAAGTCTGTAGGATTGTTCAAAACTCAAATTATGACCTCTAATAAAAAGCTAATTAACTCTATTCTAATCGGTCAAAATAGATATTTTTTATGCAAATGGGAAGATAAAGGTTGGAACTAAAACATACATTAAAATAAACAGATATCCTTTGTGAGTACATGTAATACGTTATAGATTTTTTTTGAAAGCGCACACTAGATGTGTCAAAGGTGAACCCTAGCCTTAAGTGAAAGTCCTTTTTACAGCCTGGCTGGTTTGAGTTCAAGTGAGCGCCTTCTGATTGCTCCTTGAAACCCCTGATTGATTTCTGTGGAGACCGGGGTAATAATATGATATCCCAAAGCGCTTTGAGCGTGAACTATTGTATAGGAATTGCGCTATATAAAAGACTCATTATTATATTCGATCGACCAGCACTTTGAGCGTATAGGGAGTATGAGATATTATCCCGTTCGTTTGGACTACCATGGATTAGTTCGTGTTCGGTCTGCCAGCACTTGCATACAATCTTCATTCCTGTGGTAACCGTGGTTCCCCTTGTGATCTTCAAATGCCCCTTACCGATGCAATTAAACCCAGACATGATATCTAAGTTTAGCCTCACTGTCTAAAATTGAGTCTAACCTCCGCAAAAGTGAAAAATGGAGAACAAAATTCGTGAAAAAATTTGATTGCATACAAGTTTGATTTTAACGCCGAGATTACAATAATGTCCAGGCTGAACCTTCCTTCCTTCATAGCGTTTGCTGCCGAATTACAGAGCAACACTAGGAACTCACTCGGTTTTTTTTTATTCACGGCCGGGTATTAACCCTCGGTTTTTTTTCTATAAAGGCGGCACTTCCCCGTCCGCGTACTAAACGATCGGTGAAAGTTGCCCGCACTACCCCCTCCTCCATACACATTCTCTTATTTTGCTCATCACCAGAATCAGAGTCTACATCATCCTTAGCGTTTCACAGTATTCACCACAGCTTACAGATATATCTCTTTAAAAAGCATCATTTTGGTCTTTTCTCGTATGGAAAGAACATATTAAGTAGTCTTCTAATAAAACATGGTGCAACGCTTTTGAGTGCTTTCGTTTCGGAGTGGCTCTCCCTTTTGTTTGAGACATTTGAAAAACAGATTGCCTCGCTTTTTTCTGTTTCCCACAGTTGAATGTAATGGCCTCCTATGCTCTCATATTGTACGGAAACACAGAATTATGAGAAAGAACTAAAACGGCACGCCGGGAAATCTTGAACCTGGGGAACATAATAGAACCCAAGGATACATGTACAACCCGAGGAACATTGGGTCGATCTCCTGTCTACCATGTGTCCTCCACATCAAAGGCCATTTGGTACTTACTTTGTAATGTTTTGTGGCATTGGTGGCAGGAGTACGCTGATCTCTGTACGTGTTAGATTGAGGCCGGATTTAAGTTTTCACTGTCGTCTGTTTTCCAGCCTCTGTCCGTGTAAAGCTGTCTGCCATGCAGAATGGCAAGTGTCCGCAAGGAACCAAGCCCCATCCTCAATGGCCGAAGCTCTGCAGAAGTAAGTCATTCGTTTTATCAGCACAGAACGAGTCCTTTTTCACACCCGAGGTTGTGTTGGGTCTCGCTCCAAGCAATTTTGAATTGTGATTCTGGTGATGAGCAAAATAAGAGAATGTGTATGGAGGAGGGGGTAGTGCGGGCAACTTTCACTGATCGTTCAGTACGCGGACGGGGAAGTGCCGCCTTTATAGAAAAAAACCTGAGGGTGAATACCCGGTGGTGAATCCAAAAAAAACGAGTGAGTTCCTAGTTTTGCTCTGTAATTCGGCAGCAAACGCTGTGAAGGAAGGAAGGTTCAGCCTGGACAATATTGTAATCGCGGCGTTACAATCAAACTTGTATGCAATCAAATTTTTTCGCGAATTTTGTTCTCCATTTTTCACTTTTGCGGAGTTGCAAGTAAGGTTAGGTTAAAAGTGAGTTTCCGCTGAGAATCGTGGAAACATTGCGACAAAGCTGCGGCTCTAGTCACTTCAGCTAAACAGTGGAAACATACATGCGTCGTGAAATGCACGCGGAATCGTGTCAAATCAGAAGATTTTCAAAACTAAAGACCTCTCCTTTAAAATGACAAAAAATGCACTCAGCAGTGATTGGCTGGGAGGTAATGTAGACATTCAGTGGCGGCCATACAAGTTTCCTGCAATGCGTCAGCTGGTTCAGAGCATACAATTCAGCGGGTCATTCGTGTAATGAATATGCGCCCCAATGAATTGCGCTCATCAACCTACACCAGGGGATTGTGGCTCTTAACTTCTGTCATGTTGTTTTAATTACTTATTTCAGAGATAATTCTCGTCCATCTAACACACAAAATGGCTGACAAGACTTGCCCGGGTGGCACTGTGCCTTATAAAGCCAACCCAGACATGTGTATGAGTGAGTAGCGATTCACTAGTTTATCTGGATCCGCGTGGAATCGGTCAACATAATGATCAATGAGATATCAAGTGTTGGAGTACGATACGTTTTTGCTTGACCGTGTAGAGTATTTTCCAGTTGACTGACTTTTTACTGCTCGTTCTGTATACTCGGGTTTCGCACGCCTGACGTCCACTGCAGTAAGCCAGTGTGTGTTCATTTTGGTAGGCCCACGACGGAAGTAAGTTGCTTGATTGATTGACCAGCAGCATCAATGGCAATAGTGCCTTGAATAGGCCTAACATTTCCCCCATTACGGACCTAGAAATGTGCACTATGTAAAGATCTGGCTGGAAGTTAGAGGAGAGAAACAGAGTATATCATGTATAATGTTTTCCAGGCATATTCTTGGTTTGTGTGCTAACTCTTACAATTCATGATCAGTTGGTAAGATGTTATTTTGATGACAATAAATATGAGTAGCAAAATATTCGATAACTTAGGATGACTTTAACAGTGAATGTTATTAAAGCATCGCCAAATTTTCATTTTTAGTTGTGGACTTTAAAAAGTTCCATGCAGTTGGTACGTATTCACTCAAAATGACGGTCAGCATTCTAACCTAGAAATATCTTTTCGTTCGCAGTTTGCTCAGGAACAACTAATGGCGTTGACTGCTTATGCACTGCCTGTTTTTCGGGGCAAAAAGTATTATCTAATCACCCGTCACCCTTTCCATTTAGTTGATTAACTGAGAATGCGACCAGCGAAGTAAGTTGTGCATGAAAGATATCGCGTACTAACAAAATTGTTTTGTGCTTGAATGGGTACCACGATCATTCGCCATCCATTTCGTATTACATTCACATTGACCAGTAACAGTTTTAAATACATGTATCTCCCTGGGAACGGTGTCCCATCCAATTGAACAGTTTCAGATTAAGGCATGGTACTATCACCCAACACCTTCAAAACCACAGACCAGGATTAAAAGTAACATGATCCTTTGTCATCGGACACTTTATTGTACGGACAAGATTTTCCTATTCAACGTTTGGGGCGTCTGAAAATATCTTGTCGATCGCCAATCACATTTCGTCCCTGCCTTAAACCATCTGGTATCTCTTGGCACTCGGTTCAGGGCTGCAGGCAGGGCCAGTTTACTGAGTCTAACATTAAACCAAAAACAGCGGACAGCAAGGCCAAATTTAGGATCCAACTGAGAACTATATCAAGAGAAAGTGCCCTTAAAATGTTCCAATTAATACCTCTCATCGAATATATCATGTAAGCGACCTGATATTTTCGCTCTTATTTATTCTTCTCCATTCTTTAGCGAATCCTAATGTTCGTCTCCTTATGAGAACCACTTCGAAGGTGAACGGCGTCTGCCCGTTGGGGACAAAGACGCTAGCTATCAAGACCGATACGTGTATCAGTAAGTATGAGATAGCTATCGAGACCGATACGCGTAAAAGTAAGTATGTGATAGCTATCAAGGCCATTACGTGTATCATTAAGTATGAAATAGCAATCAAGATTGATACGCATGTAAGTAACTATAGATACTAGTAGCTATCAAGACAGATACGTGTATCCTAAGTATGAGATAGCTTTCAAGACCGATGAGTGTACTAGTAAGTATGAAATAGCTATCAAGACCGAGACGTATATTAGTAAGTTTGGAATAGCTATTAAGAACGATACATGTATTGAAAGATAACTATCAAGACCGATGTAAGTATGAGATAGCATCCAAGACAGATGCAGGTATAGTATGAGATACGTGTATTAACTATATGGATTAATCTGTACTTGGTATTAGTGAACATGAAATAGCTATCAAGACAGTTATCATAGTAAATATTATGTGATGGCCGTTGTCCAATTATCAATTAAGATTAGTGCCTACATGTTTCTTCATTTAGAAATGTACGTAACTTTGTTCATATAAGCATTAGCGTTTCTATAAAACCAGCTTCACGTCATCCCCGACTGATACAGGGATGAATTAAAGGATGCAACTACCGCTTGGCCGGACAGAACACATCGTTATGATAAACGGAAATGGTAGTCCCTGGCGGTAGTTGTGCCTCGTTCTGAAGCTTGTCATTAAATTCTGCCGGGACGCGGACTGAATCACTACTTTTCTCATTTCAGTTACGGACCTAAAGACTTTTCTCTCGGGAAAAATAGGCAAGTCAAAATGATCAGAGCAAAACTTTGAGTATAGATTGACATTAAGTCAATATATAGGCGGGTGGTGAGGGAGGGCTCGAGGTACCACGTTCGTCGTGTTGAGTATGCTCAATTTATGAAGTGAACAACGCGCTTTGTGACCCTGCATTGCCCCCCCCCCCTTCTAGCTACAGTGCACTCTGCTGTCGTAACAATGCAATGCATTTACCCAAATTTAACTTCTTTAATCATGATGTTGTTTAAATAAGGGCTTGCGGGAATGTGCATTATTTATTTATCAAAACTCATTTTCTTTTTCTAACAGAACATCCAGCCAAGTTTCCAGAAAAGGACCTTGGATCGCAGAAGACACCCTCTAAAGTATTGACTGATGGTTCAAAAGCGAAGCAGGGCTCAAAAATAAACATGGCCGAGAAGATGAAAGTTTCGACGGCCACGACGAAAACGCCTTAGGCGCCGAAGGCGCTGTCGAGTAAACAGTGGCGCTGATTTCGTACTTGGCATTTGCGGACTCGCACTAGCACATAGCTCTTTTAGCGATGTACTGATCGATTTCTTGAGAAAGGGCGCCTCAGATGATTTATTATTTCTCTTTCTAAAATTCTAATTTGCTCAGCGAAGGCCACTTACACGTGATTGATATTTGATACAGTGTAAAGTGGCATTAAAGAGCAGGAAAAAAACATCGACACACATGGCTAAATAGTAAACAACCAGTTGGCACAGTAACGATTCGGGTTTACCTGTGAAGTTTCACGGAGCCAAAAAACAAATTACATACGTGTAGTACACGGCTTCAGTTCGTCATAAGTTTGCACCAGAGCTGCACTGTTTTCGACAATCTAACAGCACGTGTACGAATAAAGAAAGCAGTGCTTAGAACACTACATTCGTGAATTCCTTTTCGCTCCAAAGGCAGCGTATCATTGCATACCCCGGCCAGACTTGTCGATTCAAAGTCCCCTGACCAGGAGCCTATGTTATAATGGCGTATTCCAGTGAGTTTATGCCACACGGGCCTCAACATGGCATATAGCAGGTAATTTTCCAGAACGACGCTCATGGCAGAAGAATCTTCCTGAGAAGTATACTTTTCGAGTAATGGCCGTTTCACCACAGGTGATGATTCGACTGAAGTTTTGAAAAAGCCAATTAGATAAGAAGTGCTGCCAACCCTTAAATGACGTCATAATGGCAAAAAGTGTCCTAAAATGCAGCAAAGTTTTAGAGCGATTGTCTTTTGCTCATCTTGCGATGAGAAATCCGCCGACTGAAATGTTTCACCGCTCCTGACAAACTTTACCGCTATTGGGGTACTCTTTGATGTGCAATCCATGATAATTAAGAAATTAACCCCAACATGTTCAAAGCTACTTCAGAATTTTTAAACACAGTTTTCACTTTTTTCGATACGTTCCCAAGGGTGTTTCTTCTCTTTGCAGCTATCACTCTACCAGAAAAAGTGTGATATTTCGGCAACCTGATAGAGCTATAACATACTGGATCCACTCGCCAATAAGATCCCAAGCCCGACAATACCCGATTGGTACCACCACCTCGATGGGTAGAGTCTAAACAGGCGAATACAATAGTCGGCCTTTCGCAGCCATAAAGGGGTGGGATATCTATTCAAGAGTTAACAACGTAATCGTCATGAATCGTCATGACTCTACAGCGGAATTAAAGACCAATTGGATGAAACGAAGACAAGATATCACACCCCTGTTATGGCTGCGAAAGGCCTACTATTGTGTCCGGTGTGACAGCGGATATAGTCCCCCTGGAGTCATAGTCCGGTAGCATTGTATTTGACCAATTAAGCAGCATGATCTATTGTACCGCTAGCCCTAACCAAAACATTTAGCAATGCGGGCTATTGTTACACGGACTATCAGCCCTAGGACTACTATCCCCGCCACACCGGTTGTTTAGACTCTACCCATCGAAGCGGGAGTAGAAATCGGGTATTGTCCGGTTTGGGATCATATTGGTGAGTGGATCCAGTAAAAACACCTGATGATTTTGTGGCTGTTGTTCTAATCCATCGTAGAA
Organism: Lineus longissimus; assembly: GCF_910592395.1. Lineage (NCBI taxonomy): Eukaryota > Metazoa > Nemertea > Pilidiophora > Heteronemertea > Lineidae > Lineus > Lineus longissimus. Next base: position 6,719,862 of record NC_088317.1, read on the forward strand.
ATGTTTTTGTAAGCATTAACTGTAACTGGTGGATTACTTGGTGATGCAAATAACACATTTTCTTGTATTCGTGGTGGTGATCAACTGCCCAATAACCCTGGCCAGCGCAAACTGCATCGAAATCGGTAAAGTATTTTAGGAGATACTCTTGCTCATATAGATGAGTAAGATTGTGCATATTCTGGACTCACCGATCAAACCCCGGTTCATTAACTCGGGGCATGACTGCCCGCAGCACAATGTGCATTGAGCAGGCAGAGGCCCCTTCATACCTGATTGGCTCGGGGCCTATCTGCCTGTAATTCCGAACCCTTGCTGTGAAATCGACACAGGACATGATGTCATGACCATCAGAAATGTTAGACAATTAGGTGTCGCCCCCGAATTGGCTATCTCGATTGAACAATTAGAGACAAGACCACTAATGAATATTCATAGGTTGGAGGGTCGAGGCCTATCAATTAGACGAGTGCATGTTTTTTACTCTCAAGTACATATTTGGAGAGGTATTGAAAAAATATTTGCTGTGGCAAGTCTACAGATATAAATAAATTGTTTGGTAAAAAAAATAATTTTGAATTTTGACAACCTGGCCATAGGGGGGTGGTTCAAATTTGGAGTGAAAATGGCCGATATGGGTAAAAATGTCCACTTGTGTCAAACTTGTCAATTTAAAAAAAATTTCCGTGGTCAATCACCAATTTAAATCGCACCAGTTACTCGCAAGACTAACCATTATATCATATCCAAATTTCAGTTTCACTACTTGACGCATTCTTTGATGCGTCGCGGTCAAACATTGACAATTTACCTGCTAAAAGGCTTAAAAAATCAATTGTGGTCTTGTCTCCATTTACACTACATTTTGGGTCAATTTAGTGAAAAATTTGAATGTGCTCAAATCATTCTAATTCATTTAGAATATTGTATTGCTGATGATTTAAGGTCAAAACAAGCTAAAATAATGAGAAAAAAACTTAATTTGACCCAAATATGAGTCAACCTATACCCCCGGTCTAAGTTCGGTTTGATTTTTACAAGTCTTGTTGTGTTGCCATTCATTTTGTAATTTCTTTGAAACTACTTAGGCCTTGATTCTAAAGGTTGTGCCCTAAGCAGCAAAGATATTCCTAAATCACATCCTAAAGTTTCAGCTCCATAGCTTGCTTATTCTGGCCAGGGCTGGTCTTATGATTTTGCAGCAAAATCATGACTTTTTGTCGATTTTGTCCTCTTTCGTCGCTTTTGGCACAGTGTACCACTCTTTGAAATGTCTCTCATTTCTCCAAAAATGTCCAGATATGACTTTCCTTTGTTGGAGAGTTGTGGGATGTCATGTACATTAGTTTGAAAAAATTCTCAAAATGTCAACCCCTGAAATGTACCTTCATTGAGCAAGACCACTAATGAATATTCATAGGTTGGAGGGTCGAGGCCTATCAATTAGACGAGTGCATGTTTTTTACTCTCAAGTACATATTTGGAGAGGTATTGAAAACATATTTGCTGTGGCAAGTCTACAGATATAAATAAATTGTTTGGTAAAAAAAATAATTTTGAATTTCGAAAACCTGGCCATGGGGGGTGGTTCAAATTTGGAGTGAAAATGGCCGATATGGGTAAAAATGTCCACTTGTGTCAAACTTGTCAATTTTAAAAATAATTTCCGTGGTCAATCACCAATTTAAATCGCACCAGTTACTCGCAAGACTAACCCGTATCCGAATTTCAGTTTCACTACTTGACGCATTCTTTGATGCGTCGCGGTCAAACATTGACAATTTAACTGCTAAAAGGCTTAAAAATCAATTGTGGTCTTGTCTCATTATAATATATCTGTGGAGGCTTGGGTTGCATATTCCGAAATGGTCTTAGATCGGTGAGTCTAAGAGTATGCACAATCGAGCAATGTAAAATTTTTCTTTACCCCAGTTAACAGCACCGCAATGCACCCAGTTATCTGATTATAACATGACAGAGTTCATTACAGTTACCCATTATTATCTTAAGTCTGGCCAGGAATTGTGTCGAATAAAAGATAAGAACTTGCATTTCATATTATTTTCATTTTGTGTGACTGTGTGGTCACGTATAATTGAGTGGCCTGACCGTATCATGACAGACGGTTGTATGATTGGTTTATTGCAAAATGCTCTTAACATGGGCTATATTAATTTGAGGACTATTAAATCAGCGCTACGATTGTCAATTGTAACAACATTTCCATATCGTGTATCGGGTAACGCATGCGCTAGGATGAGTAGCAACATACCCATGTGTAAATTGATACAAAGTTTTGGAAATGTTGCCTAACTTCTGTCATTCGGAGACGACACCCCCCCCCCCCCCCCCATTTGAATATTAATGAGGTTGGAGGGAACCAGCCATTAATTAATGGAACCGTATTTTTAGCTGTGGGTAGTTTATTGGGATATGTCTGGAAAAAATTGCCCTTTGGCTGTGTATCCTGATATCAATCCAAATGCTCCGTAAAAAGTTTTTGAAAATAATTCATTTTTTGTGCTTCCAGAAAGGGGGCCGTAATAGTTAACAGTTCTTGTATTGAAACCAGCAGAACCTTTCTGAAATCCTGTTCACATTTCGCTCATCATACTCGAAAAGTAGGTGGTGATAAACTGTATTGATCTCTGTTTCTGAGCAGCCTAGATCAGGCAGAAAAAAATATCAAAAGGTTAGACCCCAACTAATACCAATATTTCGAAAACGTGAAATGCGAATATTGATGTCGCCTCATCAATACCTCAATGTGGTTCATATTGAAATTTTCGATATAAGTCTGTATCGTATTACAAAACGAACTAATTCCTTCTTACATCAATACAGGGTGTTAATCAAAAGTGATGCTAGATTTAAAGTTGATTATTAGTTTGTGAAGAAATATTTTTGGAAGTGGAGTTTTGGCAATGCGAAATAGAAATGATACATGATTTGTTGCATATACGATTGGCACTGAGTCCTGTTTCATTTATTGATAATTAGTTGCCACCGAAAGTGGCTGTGCGTGCCAAAAAGGGTGACAAATTCCGATTGTCCGTGAACAAATTGTCATCGCATTTGATGTGAGAATAAAGAGAAATGATTTTAATCATATAAAAAGATGTACATTGGCAAAAATATAGTTTTTGTTTCAAAAGGGAAACCTGTACGAATTCTTCCTTATCATCACTAGCCATTGAACAGTCTAGGACTATTATACAATGGGGATAACGCGAACATTACAATCTCTGAGAAACAACATACATGTAGCTTCCGATTGTCATGCAATCAGTCAAGTGTTCGCCACTTCAGATCATATCAGGCTAGGTAACCTACGGGTTTGCCTGCAGGTTGGACTGATTCTCAGTCTGGTACCCTATATACCAGTTCACCTGTTCACTTCATGCTCAGGTCAGGTCAAAGCAGGTGATACCAGACCATATGCCTACAGGCATGCCTGGTTTGCCCACTGGTTTGACTCCTTGCAACTGGTATCCTGGAAACCAGTGCCACCTGTTTCAGGGGAAGACTGGCCTGCGTAACCCTGGTAGGCAAACAGTTTCGGAGAAGGAAAACTCTGATAAAAATCCGGGCAGTAACTGCCGTTATCGACCACCAAGGTCGGCAGCGCCCGTGCCTTGGAGCGTGGCTAAGGATCGGGAGTCTATGCACAGATTTTTTGATGGACTGAAGAAATTGTTTCTGGGATGACTCCTCTGTTACACACCACATATACTCTAGATTCGCCGATCCAAGATCAGTTCATTAATTTTGGGCATGACTGCCCACAGTACAATATGTATAGATCAGGTCAATGTCCCTTCATACATGACTGGCTCAAACTTTTGGGTCGCCAGGTTGTAGAAAGCTTATTGATGACATAACCATTCGAGAATTTGGTGTCGCCCACTCACTGTCTATCCAGATTGAACAATAATGTTGAATGGCATTGAAAAACATTGCTCATGATATGAGGGCTTGGCTTGCTTATTCATAACTGGTCTTAGATCTGTGAGTCTAGATTATGTGAATCTCTCGGACTAATCGCTTCACAAATCCGATACAGTCACATTAGTACGAGTGATTCGAAAAGGTATGTCACTCTTTCCTGTTGTAAGACGAAACGGTCGACTTGGTTCTATATACAATGTAGGTAAATGACGATCATCTTTCCCGATGAAACGTCACACCAGCGCATAACTTATTATCGATGTGTTTATTGTCATTATCATATCAAAATTGAAATTGTTAAAAGTACCAGACAGTTCAGATTTGGAAATATCTAATCTGTTAAGTTATGAACACTTTTATCTATTTGATTGACGTGGTCACAGCGGGTCACCAAACGTACTTCAGGTGTCTTTCGGAAATCTGTCTTTTTGATGGCTCATTGTTGATGAACGACCGGGTTCCTTTCAACGGATTTAATTCCAACAGACAAATTCCTGTCTCTGCCAGCTCTAATTGCAAAAAAACAGTGTTAGAAAAACCGATTTATGAAAATAAATATTCTAATTAACATAGACTATTGATTACCAACCTGCAAAACACCATCACCGTACATTGGCCTGTTTCCAAATAGTTCAGACAGCACTTATAAATAATCAAACTGGAACAGGCAACTAGGCCTATAAACACAACGAAAACAAAGCAATCCATCACTTTTAAAGAAGGAACTGGAGCGGGAGCTTGCCAACGTAGAAATTGTAGAAATTCTTGAAGATGGACAAGTGCGAGAAGGTAAGTCCTACATGTTGTTGTATATTATTACTGTTGGTATTATTCGATTGCCTCTGCTTTCGTATAACTCGCGTCCGGAGAGCCTCGACCTAGGAGTTGCCTCCCTAATGACGTATATGATAGGGCCTACATGAATTTCTGCATTTTGGTCAGACAAGGGCCCGTTTAAGATAAAACCATGAGTATAACATGTAAGTCATGGTAAACCTTTTAAGACAAAGTCTTTTCTCTTCTGCTTGTTAAATATTTTAAGACAATTTCTCTCTTTTTCTGCTGGGCAATATGATGTAGGCTGACGTGAATAAGGGTAGGCCTATACTTTCACCTCTGTTTTCTCTTGGTCGGACAAGGCATGGCGGAACACATCTTATATTAGCACGTGCTTGTTCAAAAAGCGGTAAATAGTGGTTTACATTTCAGGGATTTGATTAAATTTGTTTATTTTCAGCAAAACTCAGTGCGACTCGTTGCACCAGCTTGTTGTATAACGTGACTGTCAGTTTTGTCTGCATTTCTTTCGTTTTTCTCAGCCCCCTTCTGTCAATATTCTGTACGAGGATTTGTACGTAAAAAATGTGCATGGACATTAGCACATGAAAATAACATAAATGGCCAACTTAGGTTTATAGTTTAGGAAGAGTGAAGAGTTTTCTAGCTGGGAGTGATCCCACCCTTTCATAGGTAATCATAGTCGGATTGCAGCAGCTGAAGAAATGTCACTAATTGATTTTCACACGAAGTAATCAAGTACTCTTAAGATGATATTTCTTAAAAGTAATAAAATTGATTTTTTTAAATTGAGATACATGTAATAATGTTCTCAATTGAATCAATTCGCACACGAATATCATGAATGTGTTCTACATCAATTTTGTCCTCCAGTGAGCTCGTGCAAGTCTGTGACCCAATTAGTTCGATAGAGCAGGACACACCGTCTAGACATTATATATCTTTATTTATCTCAGCGTAGAGTCCATGGTTCATGTTCATTCATTTTTCGGTGCCAAATTCATTATCTTCGCAAATTATGGCCTGTTCTGGAGAGTTGATCACGCGGTCACTATATCAATCACACGAGTGTGATTACACTTAGCGCACAAGTATTGGAAGAATGCCTGACTTCAATTCATGATTTAGTGAGTTGTTTTGATCGACAGGTATCAAATAAGATTCAGAAAAGAAAAATCATTACGCGTCACGGGGTTGTTTCCCGAGTTTTTCGCCACCGCTATTAAGAACGAAGTCATAATGACGAAAGTGGTGATATTTCGCCAGTCACTTTTACAGTCAGACACCAGTCATTACATCTTGACCAGCAAGGTTTTGCATCTTATCACGATTTTCGCCTACAATATTTAAAGGGGGTATAGACCATGAGGTTCAGGATGCAGTCATTATTGTGCCAGTCATTTTGGAAATTGTAAGGTGGCCCATTAGGCAGATTCATATTTTGCTGGCGCACTTAAAAGATATATCAGAGTTTAAAACATGTCAATTTTTATACGTCGGTAGTCTCTGGATATGATGAACAAAGGACATCACTTTCATTTCTTACTAAATTGAATTAAAAGCTTGACCCCTTCTTTGAAGAAACACTCGATGAATGGTACTCAAGACAAGTTGTGAGGTACTTTACAGGTAGGTCACAAGCGGCAACGGATCATGTATCCAATTTCAGGCGCGAAAATATGGAAGAAAAAGCCGAAGGCCCCTATTGAAGCCAGGCTCGGAAAATGTACTAAACACTAAATAATTTAGCAAATATGTGTTTCACCCATTTTAGATCGAATCGGTCCTGAAGTCACTGGACGTCACGTTGGGTCAGTACAAGGAGATAATGAGGCTCCTGGATGCGGAGATGACCCGGGCACTCCACAAGGATACCTTCAAGGATCCCAAGATCACGTTAGAGATGTTTAACGCATTTGTCTGCAGTACTCCCCGCGGATCAGGTAAATCAATGAATTTGACGCATTCAAGACGGCCGACCAAAGACATTTTTTTGTATTCGTACGCGTTATCGCAAATGCACATCTAGATTTTGTTGACGTATTCGTAGTTAATCTGGCACTAGGATGGGATGACGGGTGATAACATAGTAATGGGCTTCCCCCTGCTGCCTACCAGTACAACTGCTAAGGTAATCGCCGCGATTAGTTGTTCATGAGCGAAATCGCTGACGAATATTATGTCTTTGATCGGAGACCGTGTCAATGCATTACGTAGTCTGCCAACTTGGTCAAGGTTGGTCGACAGAACTGCGATATTTTGCTCAACTGTCCAACCTAAACACAATTCCAACAGAATGACAGAGAGCTGAATTACACAGTTATTTCGATGACAGCTATGCAATCTCGATCATCTTAGTTCAACGCTCAGGGGTTTTATGGGGTTTTATGCACCGAAATGTGCTTTACACGGATATTTAAGTTATTTGCAATATATAATCAAGCACCTCAGGCACACGTTGGCACAGTATCTTCGCGTGTTGAGATTGTTAAATTGTCCAGGGAACAGACAAGCTGCTCTTTTTGACAGGCAAGTTAATGAATTTGGTTGACTTGACTTTGACTTTGGAATGCATGTACCAGTATAGAGTCACCAATGAAACTGAAGGTTAACGATCAGTCAGTGTATTATGTACTAAATCTATAGTAATCGGTCCGCTTTTGGTCATTAGGCAGCTCTCCTGATTTTTTACGAAAGGCACATTCATTCATAAAACTTGTCCTCTGAATTTGTAGAAAATGGTAACTTCTTAGCCCTGGACCTTGGCGGTTCCAACTTTCGCGTTCTACTCATATCGGTGAAGAAGAACTCCGCTCCGAGAATAGAAAGCCGCGTGTTTCCCTGCTCACAGGAGATCGTAACTGGGACAGGTGAACAGGTCGGTCAACGAGTAAAAATTATTTATAGAAAATATATTCAATTACCTGCGTTTTGAAGGCATTTCAGTAGAAACTCTCCGTTAAATACTGAACTCTGAAAATTTATCAGTAAAAACAACTAATTTGGTAGCTCCTATTACATAGTAGTTCAAAATAGCAGTGACACAAACCACTATTTAGTTCTACTATCTAGTTTAAAAAATCAGTTAAAGGTAACCACTAAGGGGTTGAGAATTACTATTTCGAAAGTTAAAACCATTTGACAGTGGGTGCAATATGAAGTACATGTACCTCGAAAGTAAAAATTCTCTCTGATTAGTTTAATAAGAGTTTGATTCCAATACAATCTTCCCTTGATCACCACTGCGGCATGACTACACTTGGCTCGAGTGGTTATGGTATAATGCACTTAATCGCAGAAAATGAGGTTGGCGTCTCGCTGGTGATTAGAATTTCTAGCGAGAAACCGGTGCCTTTACGCGCATTTCAATCACAATCCTCGTTTTGTGCGCTAGTTTAATACAAAATTATTTCAATTTCTCGTATGATTCAATCTTTCAGCTATTTGACTACATAGCGGGCTGCATCTACCAGTTTGTGGAGGACCACGGCATCAAAAATGAGACCCTTCCCCTTGGGTTCACCTTCTCGTTCCCCACCGAGCTGCGAAGTCTCGCCAGCGCCATCCTTGTCAACTGGAACAAGACATTCTCATGCGCAGATGTGCCCGGTAAAGATATTGTGACAATGCTACACGCAGCAATTAAAAAGAGAAAGGTACTGAGTGAGATTAAACGGTGTTGGGTGTTTGCCCCATATTTAATAGTTCTGAGATTAGACGGATGACCTACCTCTGATTTGAAGACATGTACTAGCAAGTATAGGTTATTCTTTAAACCATACCTGATACTTGTGATAACTGCAAAATATCAAATTTCGTATTGGTCACATTTCCGCCGCATCTGGTTAAGATCAACACTTTTGTTTCCGTTTTTTAGCTCATTCTCTCAATTAGTTACATGTATTGCGTAAGAAGCATTCACATTATATTTGGACTTTTATCACCTGCGCAAATTTACTCCTTGTCCTTGGTCGCAAATCGACACTATCAAATGACCCTAACTCAAAGCCCGATAATTTTACACATGTCTCTTCAAAGGAGCACACTGGGCTTGAGTTAGGCATGCTAGAGATACTATTACGCGATGGCTATAAGAGAGACCAGAAAATAACCAAAGGCAACTGTGCTGTTAACGCAACAGGAGTGTCTTCTTTGACAGTGGCTCAATCATCCATCGACCGAAAACTTTACAATATGGTGACCTGCTATCTAGAGTACGGGAAACTATCTTTCAGGGTCTGAACGTAGAGTGCGTTGCAGTGACCAACGATACTACGGGAACGTTGATATCATGTTCTCAGGAGCACAACGACTGTCGGATCGGCGTCATTGTTGGTAAGTAGCCAGGACTGAAATAGGCAGGTTTCGCCACGCTTATGTAGAGCTAGGAATGACGAAGTGTGTGAGTGTATTTATGTACGATTTTTTTTAATTTCCCCCTTTCCTCCTAAAACTATGTATAAACGATGATTTAGGAAAGTCGCGTCAATGATTTAGCACGGGATCTCTGCGAATTGCAAAACATGTGGATGATTAATACACGGACATGGCGGATTGGCGCGTGAATGCTAGGCCTATTCGCCTGAACGTCCGTCCTTTCAGTAGACTTCAAGACGCTATAGTGAGAATGAAAACTACTCGCCTTGTCATAAATTATGGCCTAAGGTATATTACTTTTGACCAAATTGCTCAACAAATGTGTCACGAAGATATTAACATCAATCTCAAAATGCTTATATAGCGCAATACGTAGAGAGTCAGTGCTGTGCGATGATAGCATTGGCGAGGCTAGCGGGGGGCAGTGGGATGCCCACAAGAAATCACAAAAAAACGAATTCAATTATGTTCAAACACGACAATTACACTCTTCTCAAAAGTATAGCACTTTCGTTTCTCTAACCAAGAACTGTTTCTTCGTAGGTACGGGTTGCAATGCCTGCTACACAGAGGACCTAACGGGAGTGACGAGATATCATGAACAGCTTGGAGTATCAGATCAGGTAAGATTCGAATGCATTAGGGAGGTTGAGAACAGCAACTTATCAAGGATCCTTATACGTATACGGATAAAACTCTGTATGTAGAAAGAGACGAAATTTTGTGTACATTTTTAAGAATCCGTGATAAGTCCCTGATCTCAACCTCCGTACCATTCCATCCGTCTGAACTTAAAGTGGGTTGTGGGCTCTGGCTGTTGCGTGACGTGACCAGTCCAGCATTCGACAACAGAAACCATTAAAGAAATTATCCATTCGTGAGCCGAGTCCAAACCATTTCATTGCACTCAGCAGATCCTCATTTTAATGATTACTCGAGTATCACGTGGCGATCTGCGTAAATATGTCATTGATCGGAAAGACCCTTTGATTACATATCAACTAATGGACCCTCTTATTATGTATCTGTTCATAATATGGCTTTCAAAGCTGTCGGATGTGGCAAAGGACGTATTGACGACAGTTGGTGTCAGGGTTGTGAGCTTCCAGCAGACATCCATGTGATGCATCAGAGGCAGTTTTTTTATAGCTACCCTTTTTCTTCCAGATTTCAAAGAAACCATTGAATGGTCATGAAAATGGTAACAAGCCTTTCGTAAGTACAACTTTACATTACGAAACGGGTTCAAAAATAGAGTGAATGTAAACTGGTGCATTTTGTACTGTTACCCAAGTGTATTTATTTCCAAATCTCCAACTCCCTTTGAGAGCTTCCTCATAATGATTATAATTCCTATCAGAGAGTCGTCATGCACATGCACGAGAAGGTTTCTGCAATGCGCCGACAGCCCGAACGAACATGTAAGCGAGCGAACAAAATCTTTAACAAAGTCCTCTTCACGTTTCATGTAGGTGGTCATCAACACAGAATATGGTGGTTTCGGTGACAGCGGGTGTCTGAATTTCGTCCGGACAGAGTTTGACGTCCAACTAGATAACGAATCACTTGTTCCTGGGCATCATATGTAAGTTTCGTTAATAAAATTGAAGGTCATAGATCCATATCTAGGCATATGAGTCTTATAAATCAACTAGAATTAAAGGAAGGCACCGCGTATTATTTGAAATGCCTGTGGAAGTATGTGTATCACTAAATAAAGGCATAAAGTTGTTGTGTTTAGCTTGAAGCAAGGAAGCTTCCATATATCATGAGTATTAATTTTGAGATTAAACAGACAACAGTCACTGCCTCGCATGCACAAAATGAGTTCAATGTATATTGTGCAATTGGTTTGCTTTCCACAGAACAACTTGTTGGAGCATTTTGTACAAGTCATTTTTGAAGAACTTCGTTACCTAACGAATACGACTTTTTTTCGAAGAAATCTCCTAGAGAGCCGTTTTCCATGCAGTATTACTGAGAAAGAAATATCCTTTCCTGAGGCAGGCCTGCTCAGTAGGTAGGAGGCATATCCTGATTGTCGGCAAGTAAGGCAATTGGTGATTCAAGTTGTAACTGGTACCTGATCATTCCTTCCTTTCAGACTTGAAAAGATGGTGGGCGGGCTCTACATGGGCGAAATCGTGCGGCTTATCCTGGTAAAGATGGCCAGAGAGGGCCTGATATTTGGCGGTAAAGTTACTGACGACTTGGCGATGCGTGAACGGTTCTACACCAAATTTGTTTCAGAAATCGAAAGGTAATTATTGGACAAATTATTCGCCAAGAATGCGTTTCAGCGCAGACGAAGTATAATTCCCATATCACTATCAGTTGAACTGGCCACCTCATTGGCCATATTTTGATCGGGAAATCTCGATATAGCAAATACATCAAGCATTTTTTCCTCGAAAAAAATAATCATTTGTACCCACCTTTTCAATACATACTCCCTTCTGCTTGGCAATCGACGTACCACCTCCTTCTCCATACATGTTCCCTTCTGCTTGGCTATCAACAACACCACTTTCTTCTCCATCCACCGTTCCTAGCTAGGCCATCAAGGCTAACAATACCACCTCCTTTACCGTGAATTTTTCTTCCTTCGAGTTCGAAAAACACCATTCCTAGTAGTTATACTGTCAAGATGCAGGATAATGACTGGCGAACATTTTTACTAATCTTTGAGAACGTTATTCTTAACACTGAGAATGCGTCAGAGTTGACAACAGAGAAAGGCCCAACAAAGATCGGTGATCGAATGATTTTTTCCTATTATTATAAAATGTTTGGCGATTCGATAACGTAACCAATCTTCTCACCTATGATATTTCTAGTGATATAGTCAACACATCGAAGAACTCAAAGGCACAGTGCGTGAATACACGGAATGTCCTTGAGCAGTTAGGCTATCAGGATGTGGCGGAGGATGACGTAAAAATTGTGCAAAAAGTCTGTACGCTGGTGTCGAAAAGGGCTGCATGTATGGTAGCTACTGGTGAGTAGGGTGTTTATTTGGTTCGGGGGAGAAAACTGTAGGAGGAGAAAACACTTCGAGAAAGTAATCAATGGTTTAGAAACTAGTGCTGTCACATGTGATCGTGAAGGACTCACTGCGGCTCTTGTGTTGCATTCGACTTCCGTAGCAGCTGGCTCACACACATAGACCATGCCAGAATACCAGTATGCCTTAGTACATTGCAAGTAAGCTGAAATTATTTTGCCTTTTAGCTCTTTAAAATTTCCTTCGCTCTCCTTTCAGGCATAGCAAGCTTTCTGACGAGGATGGATCGGCCCAGTACCACAGTGGGGGTAGATGGCTCCGTCTACAAGTGCAATCCACTTTTCCATGACCGCATGGTGGAGCACATTGAGAAGCTGACAAATTCAAGGAACAAGGTAAACAAAAGTCTTTGTACTGTATAACTTTGACCCAAACGTGCTTACCTTGCCGACCCCTACTATCTACCAAACCACAAATATTGGGTTTATCAAGATATGTTTCCATTGTGAGGAGAGGACTGTTTTCACAATAGGCATGCGCGTAGGCATGTGTTCCATGACTCGTGGTGAAGTCACCATTCCGACACAACGCGTGATACTTCCCGGTGTTGCTTGTTTACCATGGCAATGGCGATGACACCATAAGCACATCCCACAAGTTGCCACAACGAATCCATTCCTGACTGATGATTGCATTCTTTTTTACAGTTCAAGGTGGTGTTATCCACGGATGGCAGTGGTAAAGGCGCCGCACTCCTTGCTGCCGCAGTCCACCGGGCAAAACAAGGGACGGCATGACCAGCCTCTGAAGAAGTCCAATCTGACGCTCACGAGACACTCGAGGATCCCACTGTTCATCATTGTCTTGTCAAACTGTAGGAATCTGACTTCATTTCTCCTGGCCGGTGATTGTCAGTTAAGCGATAGGCCAAGATCACCAAGTCCTAGCCGACGATACGAGCCATCCAGCGAGTCCCAGCCATTGATAAACATGTACGCCTCTGAGTCCAAGCCGTCGATTCAAGCCATCCAGCGAACTTGCTCACCTGGCCTCAATCCCTCATCACAAAGTGAGGTGACATACCCTTCGCCCGTACGTGCGCATAGGTCCTTCGATATGTTTGAAAGAACTGACTCTGGTGTTTGGGGTGCGAATGGTTTTCCCTCCCGTATTCTATTGTTCCTGTTACTAAGTAATATGGGTGAAGTGGTAGACTGTAGAATCAAATCATGTCAAACTGCCCAGTCTTTGAACAGTACGCGCAATTGTGGTATATAATGACGGTTCTTGCTCTGACCTTTTAAACAGTTTCAGTCATCTTCTGAGCTTGGATACATTGGATTGTTATAGCCACAAATGACTCTGACTGAAAGTTTCATCAACGAGCGATTGACTGTTTTTGCTAAGAGGAATATTGTAGATACTCTAAAACCTCGAATACGAGGTCTGAGGCTCCGCCCCCATTCCTTACAATGGTTTTGAATGGGGATGGGCCAATAAGTCAGGTATCATTCTTTTATCAATGGTATTTGCCAATGGAATCGCATGTGTTGTAATCACGCTCTGATCTTGGCTGACATTGACAGTGAAACGAAATCAACATCACTATTTATAGTATGCCCATTTCTTTTAATAAAAGGGACCCACCCTGCATGTAGGACTCAGATGGACAGTCAAAATCAGCGTCATTGGCTGACAGAACAATGCGAAAACTTGACAATCTCTCCTCCATTGTAATGAATGGGGGCGAAGCCTCGGACCTTATCCGAGGTTTTAGAATCCCTCCTCCATTTTAATGAATGGGGGCGGAGCCTCAGACCTTGTATTCGAGGTTTTAGGGTATTCTGAAAATTCTACTCGTGCATGTAACTAAATTACACATAACAGAGTAAATATACAATTTCTATGAAAATTGCCTTCTGTGTCCTGTGTCTTATAGTTTAGTACAGACAGTCAATTATCTCGGTGAGTTTCAATATTAACCATTGCAAGCATTGGTAGTCATGGGAGTGAGGATATCGCCCGACGCCCTTCCACCATTCTCATTTCGGGAAGAGCTCGGCGTCGACCAGGACAAAGAGCTACCAACGATATCGTAGGAGGTACTAGGTATATATATCTACATGAACTTTATCACTTTTTAAAAACTTTAATCGATTGCTCGTACAAGTACATGCATATAGAAGATGATTGACGAGCGTCGTGTGAATGAATTAGCACAGGAGTTGAAACCAAGACAGACCTTCGGAGGTCGTACTTAGTTGTTCGTATAGGGATTGTGAAATTTCTCGATAAGCGATGGGTGATGTAATGCAGCTTATATACATGTTGGAGGAATCCGGAGACCCCGCGTAGGAAACCGTTATTCGAAAAAACTGGATCGCTGGACTGCTGGATTCACTGGATTGCGATTCATTGGTCACCACCACCTGGAGTTGGGATCGTTCGGAAAATGGGATATCATGTTCATGTATATTTAGATTTGTTTCATATCCCCACGCTCACGTGGACCATGTTGCAATAATCACTATGAGTCACAATTCAGTAAATACTGCAGTCCAGTGATCCAGCCTTTTCGAATACCCCAAGGAAACCTACGATGTCCGAGAAAGCCGCCCTCACTCTCGCATGAGGACGTGATCCGTTGGCGATCCCACCAGGGACCTGCATCTCTTTGCTGACTGGTGGTGCGGGTGTTCAGTCATCTATGCGACACAGATTCTGTCCTTGAAATGGTATTTGGCAGGTGATGGACATGCGAGTCGTGTCGTGGATACTCCGACGCATGCCCTTTATAAGAAGAAATTCCCCTCGTGCTGCGCAGAGAGTTGCTATTCCTCGCGATACGGTGTCACAGTTAAAATGATGGACAGACCCAAGTGGGATAGATGAATTACATGAAGTCACCAATAAATGTCTATACACCTTTCCAGAAATTGGGCGCTGACTGTCCGAAATAGTGATGTCATAAGGGGAAACTAGGCCTTATGGGGGAGGGACAAATGAGATAGTCATGGTTGACCAACACACTTGAATGCCTTTAATGACGGACAAGGGGGAAAAAGTTAGTTCCAATGCAAGCCACCAATTTCGGGAAGCATGTATAAGTTCTCACACTTCGGCATTGCTGAATTTTGTACGAGGAATATTTCTATTGCTAACAATTAGACAAACTAGGCTCAGGGCCCAATTGTGGATAGAGTCATCATCACTCGGAGATGACAAATCGACTACTGGCTCCAATCTATTCGAGAAGTGGTCTCGTTGAACAGGTGTTGGTAGTAATTGATCTCCGTATGCATGGTGGAGGATCTGCATATCTTGCCCATTGGATCCAATTGATTATTTCTTACATTGAGAGTATTCATGGCTACCTTATAACTATGCATGAATATGGCACTTACCTACAAGACCTGAAGAAATTCTTCTTTTGAAAATATTCTTTGAAGGTAGTAATCAAACGGAATTTGTCACGAACCCCACAACACCCAGCATCCAGCGTGTTTAAGGCCTACGCAGTTCCTCTTAATTGTATTTTCTTGAGTCTGAGATGAACAAAATCAACATTGCCCTAATAATATCCACCGCGGGAACTAATTCGTTATTGACACCGGGTGTATATTATTTCCACCGCGGTGGATATTATTTCCACCGCGGTGGATATTAATTTCCACCGCGGTGGATATTATTTTCTTTGGCGGTGGTGGGAATTATTATTTTTTACCTGGCGGTGGAAATTATTTTTTCGGCGGTGAGAAATAAATCCGACGGCGGTTGTAATTCGACTAGAGAAAAAAAACGCATTGTAAAAAGAAAAATTTTCTATTATATTGAAAATAAACGCATGTCCTCTATGGGCCACCGCATCTTCAAAATAGGACCTTACAAGAGAATTTCAGAACAATTTTCCCGTGCGCGCGAAAACGCGGCGAAAACAGAAAAAAGGTTGGATTACCCCCCACCCCTCCCTTAACTCAAACATGTCAAAGAGAACACTTCATGTGAATGCCGAGAAGCATCTGAAATCGATCAGTATTATGTCTGGGCGGAAATGTCCTAACACGAATATATTGATTACTGGCCTCTTGACTGTATCATTATTGGTTTCATCTACAGCATGGGTGTGCAAATATAAGTTGACAAAACTCTTTGTAGCTTTAAAATTAGTCAACGCTGTAATGATATTGGATCATTCGCTATACCTGTGCCTCTCGGTACCAGTCTTCTGGAAGATCACTTGTACCAGAGTCTTTATTTGAAAGACTCTGCGTGCACATAGTGCCAAATAAGGAAGCCGACTCTACTCCCCTTTCTTAGTTTCTGTAGCTACTTAGCTTGTAGTTCCTGCGAGGCCAGATCTACTGTCAGTAGAGTCAAGAATAGTTCATGGTCATATAATCTATCTTCCTCTCATGTTTGGTCTAACCTATAACTTTTCAAACACCAACATATCGGTCAAGTTGGTCTCAATGTAATTCTAGACCGGATATAAACCGAAGAACTTAAAGTAATAATGTGGGCGTTGGTTATTTATAAAACTACAGATAGTTTGGTCATCTTATCTTTGCGCAAGCTTAAAACGCTTGTTTTTGATGCGACCCATGGTGATGATACAATCAAGAGACCAGCGATTGAGTCGTGTTCGGGCGTCAAGTTGTCCGGAGTTTTTGTATACTTGGGCTGTCGGACAGGCGCTGCCAGTGAAAAGTCAGAACCTGTTCCTCCGCAAATTCCCTCCGGAGTCCCCGGTTTCCTTCTACTTACATTACAATCGCTGATATTGTTTATCATGTTTATAGAGCTAAAGTCACAGCTCACAGCTCACGCTCAGCCCTCAACTCAATATTCTATTTTCATTTTATATACTGATTTCAGATTGCATCTTTCGAAGCTTTCGCTCGAAGAGTACCACAAGGTGCTTGCAGAGAAATGCCTCACTTTCCGTAGTATATGGAGGGTAATTGCTCGGCCATACTCGACACAGAATATTCGACCCGTCAGCTTTAAGTATTCTATAGTCATGTATATGTACGTCAGACGTATTAAAACTAATTGGCACTCGATATTACAGATCTATAGGAGGGGTGGTGAGGTCGTCGTTCGAATTCATCGAACATCAACTGGTGGATTTTGGCCGGAAAGCGTACGTAGATATCAAGGTGAGGCTCCTCTGTATACATTTTTATAATTTTCCTGAGAGGAAGGGAAGATGATAATGATTCATTTCTTTTCCTTGATATGCCTAATATGTAATAGTCCGAAGTCTATAGCGCAGAATTTCTTCCTTGTCTATCCCAAATTGGACCTAATCCCGATCCGTTGATCAGAAAATACGTTTTGATGTGGTCAAATTCTAGTATTCCGACGAATTCATACAGTTCGTCGAGTCGTCATCATAATCATCACCGGGTTTAACATCACTCAAGCGGATGTTCAATTATTTCTAAAAATTCCGATGACAAAATCGTCAAGGATATGCTGCCTCTACGAATCATCACCTGGAGAGTCATTAATTACACGTCGATATTTCTGTCGTGCTCGAAGATGTCTGGACCTAGTGGCAGTAGTTACTCGGCATTAGTTTACCAAAGTAGGGAATTCGACGATATTCGGAATTTTCAGGAAATGAACCCTAGGAGAGAAAGGGTAAGACTGAATCACAAATAGGGACAAGGCGCCCCATAGGCACAGCTGAACGTAATGACAGATTTTCCGTTATTGAAGCTGATGAATTACATTCAATATGTTTATCTATGTACGTTTCCCGCTCTAGGATTTACTTGCAAACATAATCCACCATGACGGATAGACGCATTCTTCTGGCAATCTTTGGCTTTCTACTCGTCATTGCCGGTGAGTGAATTGATTAGAAGTCATTGAATTGGCGAGATCAACCTCAGCCTGCCATACAGGATTCCCAAACCGAGCAGCTTTCACCAGTCTTCTGAATCCCCGGAAACATTAAAAACCGACCAAATAAGACGGTTTCGGTTTCGCCCCGAATGGTTGGTTCACGCATCCACCATAGCGGTCGTCATTTCCCTGAAAATCACTCTAAATCTCAAGATTCGCAGAAGATACGATGATTTTGTGGCATGTCAATCATAGCAATGTTTCCAAGTTTTACCTTATGTGCTTGTATACCTTAAAATTATGGTGACCCTTTCTGTTTCAGTAACACAGGCAGAGGAAAGCGGTAAGTTTCAAATACGGTATGCTCTTCACCCTGTACAGTCAGCTACTATACCGCCACAAATTACCAACCAGTGGATGGGGAATCTTTCTAGAAGACTAATAATACCAAGATCGACCGATTCTGTTCAGACGTTTTTGTGAAGCAAGGTTGGATCGAGTCCCTTGGCCAGGTTCAATGTAGAAAAACAGAACGCTTACGTTGTAGGTTACAACCATCTTGGTGGTGTGCTGAGGCCTGGCCATGCTAACATGACCCGTACTCTGTTGCAAATGGTCACTAGGAACCTTGTCGACATTATCTCATATCCATATTATTACCTAACATTCAATCCAGCTAGTTACTAAGTTCAATTTCACTTCGATTTTTCCTATGCGCGAACGAAGCCTGTCTGTGCCTGAACCAAATCGGGCGATCTTGGAATTATTCCTATCCTAGAAATATTCCCCATCCACTGATATCAATGGTTTTAACTTCCTGGTAGTGAAAGTATCCGGTTGCGTTTTTTCTGGACCACCCTGTATTAGGAATTTGATCCACACTTGGTGTGATGAAATTGAATCAACACGCACTATTGGTGTCTGTAGTAAATTCCACCCAAGCCTTCGGCCACAGTGCCTCATGTAGGTTTGAGCCTACACGTGAACACACAACCGCTACACGTTACATGTTACATGCAATAGCATTCCGCGATGATGAGGTCACTGCAGCTGCTGCCCTCTATTTCTCCATCGCTGAATTACAGGCAATGTCGGACAAACATGCGGTTTCGTAATGGATTCAGGCTTTCTAACTAGGGCAGTTAGATTCAATCTGGCACATGTCCGAGTGTTGGAAATACTACATAATTGTTCTGAATATCTCTCTCTCTGACTCTATGGTATCATTCATGCTAAAAACAATGCAGGGTCAAAGATAATTGACTTTGAAATAAGCTCAAATGCGTAGAAATAAGTGTCGATGTCCGACTGTCACGTGACTAAAACGTCATCAATATCTTATGCAAATGACCTTGTGAGCTATAAATAGTAACTTCGCGGAATGCTATTCCTTAACTCGACGTGTCTATTCTTTCTTCTTCTTCCTAGCATTGTCAAAGATCGTAAGGGCAAAGAGAAGCCCTAATCATCACGGCAGAAATGACGCAGGCTTGGTTATTGCAGGAGGCAATTACGACACGAAAGCGAAGATCGGTAAGATGTAAAACTTGTTGATCATATGTTTCCGAGTAGCGCTTGAAGTGGCTATCTCACCTCAAATTTCAGAACTATGCACTCTACACCTAGGCCTCCGACTGATTTGTTGGCTGCAAAGGCATTCTCTATGCGATATATAACTGAAAATTGCAGAACTATGCATTATACACAACGTCACCCGTCTATTTTTGTTGGCTGCAAAGGCATTCTTTCTGCGATATCTCACTGCAAATTTCAGAACTATGCACTATATACACCGGCCCCGTCTGTTTTTGTTGGATGCTAAGGCATTCTCTCTGCGATATCTCACTGCAAATTTCAGAACTATGCACTATACACACCGTCGCCCGTCTATTTTTGTTGGCTGCAAAGGCATTCTTTCTGCGAAATCTCACTTCAAATTTCAGAACTATGCACTATTCTCATCGTCGCCCATCTGTTTTTGTTGGGTGCAAAGGCATTCTCTCTGCGATATTTCACTGCAAATTTCAGAACTATGCACTATACACACCGGCCCCCGTCTGTTTTGTTGGCTGCAAAGGCATTCTCGATGCGATATCTCACCTCAAATTTCAGAACTATGCACTATACACACCGGCCCCCGTCTGTTTTGTTGGCTGCAAAGGCATTCTCGATGCGATATCTCACTGCAAATTTCAGAACTGTGCACTATACACACCGGCCCCCGTCTGTTTTGTTGGCTGCAAAGGCATTCTTTCTGCGATAGCTCACCTCAGATTTCAGAACTATGCACTATACACACCGGCCCCCGTCTGTTTTTGTTGGCTGCAAAGGCATTCTCTCTACCTAGTACCTGTCGCAGAAACACATTGTTAACCTATATCATTCATGAAGCGAAAGCTGAGAAGGACTGTTTGATATCGATGAAAACTAGTTGTTTTTTTTTGTTCTTTTGCTGAGCTTTCGTTCGAAGCGCGAAAGGAAATAAGCTGACTGGTCACATGAAACGTACACGAAGCATTAGTTCCGAGGGTGTCAAAATAGAGGTGTTGGCTGTGTCTGAACCTTGAACTAAGCAGTAAACCTTAATCCAGTAATTACGTTTATTAACGTTTTGAAGCCTCCACGAAGTGTGCTTCATGGAGATTGGTGTTATCAAGCCTTCCCTGATGACCCTCTGGAGAAGCCATTTGGAACAAGACAGTCCCCTTAGAAATATATTTCATATGTCCAAAATTTCAAAAAGTGACTGAAAAATAACGATTTATAAGGACAGTTTCGTACCAACTGTTGTATTTGTGTCGGATGCTGGTGCCCTTTGATCATTTGCCAAGTGAAGATGACGTCACATTGACAGTGCCAAAGAGGCCTCTGGCCAGGTGATCACATGTAGGCTCACGCATGAATGATCTTCTTGTTTTAACACAAGTACATATATAAAGTACATGTATGTGTGCATTAAATGATTTCAGGCCGATGAGGTTGATAAACACAATACATGTACATGTAGTGTACAAATTGCCACACCTATCCATTTCAGATTGCGAGGCTAAAAACCATGTTTTTAGTGAGAAGTTTAACCGCTGTTGTAAATCGAGCGAGATAGTTGACGACAATACTGGGATGTGTCGACTGCTTAGTAAGTACAAATGTAACTCAATGAGGTGATTTCGCAAACCCCCCGAAACGTCCACTTGAACGCCTATCCCATTGTTCGGCTTCGTTATCATCCTGACAATATCAGGCCATTTCACGCGATACATAATTATTTGGAAACAAGCATAAGGAGAATTGGTGTTGTGGGCCCTGTTTGCTAGAGGATGCTTCGTTATCAGAAGGTCAAATAATGTTGGCGTTTCGGGGGATTGGCGACGAGTCCCTATAAGTGTTCGCAAATCCCCCGAAACGCCAACGCCTATCACATTGTTCGTCATCGTGATCAGGAGCGTCGAACTTGGGATAGGCGGGCGTTCGCGTCGGCGTTTCGGGCGCTTTTCGAAAACTTTCTATTATCAGTGAGAGCTTTTATTAGTCGTGGATCAGTTTGCGACGCAGTGAAATGACGAAGCTCGATGTATTATCAGTGAGAGCTTTTATTAGTCGTGGATCAGTTTGCGACGCAGTGAAATGACGAAGCTCGATGGCCCTGCTGTTTGGATGAAGTACATGTACAATGAAAAAGCTTGATCAATAGGCAGGTTTCGCTACGGAGCTACGAACGACACAGTATGTTAATGTACGAAAATCATCTGATTCCTCGTACAACTAAGTACGATATATAAGGTGATAATTTTCCGATCCGAGTGTCACGTAAAAAAGTCTTCGTAGTTTGCAAAAATGTCTGATATTGACTTTTAAAATTCAAAATCTGTTCCAGCATTGAGGCTTTAAGTCCGCCCGTCTCGTGACTGAGAGTGCAAAATACATCTCATCGGGTCATAACAACCTGATGAGATGCATTTTTTGTCAACTTCACTACCTTTTCTGTGTTATGCACATGTGCACATCTCTACAACGCGTAGCGATACATGTACTTGAAAGAAGTGTAGCAGCGGTAGGTGATGACAGGAACCCCTGGCCCGAAAATTACCTGGAACAACTGACGCGACATCACCCACATGAACATGCGGAAGCATTGTGTAGTGTTCTCTCTCTATCATTTTCAATGTTTGTTACAGTAACAAGTCCCTGTCAGCCTGGGGAGACGCATGTCGGTCACCACAGAGCATGTATCAAGGCCTAGAGTAAGTACGGGGGGGGGGGGGCAGTCATCAATCCGTGTCGGCAACCACGACGGCGAATTCGTTACCTGAACGTCAGCTTCTATAATTAAAGCTTACTTCACAACACACACTAATTTTAAGCAAAAATACAATGTATTCTTTAGTCTCATCAAATAGATCTAATCCATTGTCTTTGGTTTCACGGATATTTAGCCAAGCCGAGATATTATCAAAGAATTTTAAGGCGAGCTTATATATTTTTGATATCATGCACATGATCGTTTTATGTCATTTAACGTGTTGGCCAAGGTCCGTGATCAAACGGTCTGATATATATTTGAAAAGAAGTGGTGATCTATGAGGAGCGTAAGCGCAAATCACCAAACCACTCACAAACATTAGTTTATCATTCACAGTATGTACTATAAAAATGCCACGCTTTGTGCAACCAACTGGTTTTATGCAGTCAGTTCTATTTATCACTTCAAGTTGGACAAGATCGTGCACATAAGCGGAGATATGTTTGTTTGATATTTGTAATCATTAGGTGGATCCCTGTCTTCGTGATTCGTGGTTTGTGAATGGTTTTTCGTAGTATTAGGTGCAAGAAATCATAATCACTAGGTAAGCAAGCAAAAATCCATGGGATTTGGCATTTTACGTATAGGCGCGGCGCGGCTGTTATAAATCCGCGTTTTATATCGGCCTGTATAGATGTTGCCGTTGTGTCGTAGACAAACAAGTTACACCTTATCATTAATCAATAAAGTCAAGGACTTAGTGAGCCCCCTTTAGGTCGGGGAGCACCCCCGAACCCCCTACGATAGCGTAACGTTTTTACCCAGTACAATGGAGGGGAACCCCCCCCCCTAAACCCCCCATGTTGGGACCATCCATAGTTCCTTCCGACACATTTTTGTTTTGGTAAGGTAATACATTGTGATTGTCCTTATTCATGCGCGGCCAAGCCCTAACCGTAGTTCCTAAAATCATTGATTTCTCGGTCCTCACAGTATGTCAGTGTTGATTTAGCAGTTGTTTTGGTAAAGACATGTTTTGTTGGAGTTTCTGAAACCTAGAGCGCTACTCAATAGGCGGCCAACAAGAAACTACGCATTTACTGTTGTTGCCGACGTATGTGTACACTGAACTTGGGATGTGCGTCGGCCCCGTTTTGAAAAGCTGTCCAGTGCCAGTTGGTGCGTTTTTCGCTGATTTGTGCAAAATTTAACATATCTCAAAAGTTCAATGGTTGACCCTCAATTTTTTTTTATTCTTGTGTAGCGTAAGCAACTGTATTTCATGGGGGAATGGGCACTGTAAGAATTATTCAGAAAGAAATGTATAATATTTGGGGTTTTCCGTGATTGTCCGGCCCAATTGGCAATATTGCCATTTTGGATGGTGAACAGAGCTAGCAGCAAATGCGACGCTTATGATTTATTTAAAGAAATAAAATGCCCGATTTAACATCCTGCAGAATCAGGGGAATCGGGCGTTTCCAGTGATATACGACACAAATGGGTTGTCCTCATGCATTAACTTTGGAAACGCATTTTAAAATAGATGTTAAGTCCTGTTAATGGGGCACGTCATCATCGCGTACATTTGGGAAAAACTCCCTAACGAGACCGAAGCAGACGGCTGAAAGTAGTTTAATTCTTGGCCGCTAGGGTGCAGAATGTCGCTCACCCGAATTTTTCACGCAACTATAGCTAAATAGAGCTAGTTCTAGTCTGTGATTCATTTTGATACTTCAGATTTGGGCAATAGACCAATATAACTTAGTCTTCAGTGTGGTTTTAAGCAGGAAAAACGTATTTGTTTTTCTTAAAGTGCATTTTTGGACGGGTGTGTGCGATTGTTTTGTTTATGTCACGTGACCCAGACCATGTCGACACAAAATTGAAAAAAACACCCTTTTCTGTCATTATTTAGGACGGATATTTCCCTAGTAAAAATATTGATATAATTGGCCAATTTCATAGGCATATGTAGCGAATTCCCATGAAGATTTAAATTAATTTCAACCAATGGGATAGCAACCACCACCGAAGAAGAGCGCGGAGAAATCGGTAAAGTAAACGGAATTAATTCAGCGCCATTTTAAAAAACCAAAAAAAATTGATTGTA
This sequence comes from Lineus longissimus, assembly GCF_910592395.1. NCBI lineage: Eukaryota > Metazoa > Nemertea > Pilidiophora > Heteronemertea > Lineidae > Lineus > Lineus longissimus. Next base: position 6,744,195 of record NC_088317.1, read on the forward strand.
GCCTATGCAAGTTACTCTCGTCATTTCTCGGCATTACTCTCGCACACGCGTGTATCTTAAGAGCCCCGCCTAAGAAGGGGGGCTTAAAAATGTACTTGTTGAGTAAGATTCCCAAATATTCAATAGGACCTCGACAATATGATAACAATAAAAATAAATACATGTATACATGTATGTATGTCCTAACTCGTCCAAATTCACAATTTCAGATGCAACGTTAGTAACTGGAAGCTCATCATTAACAACGCATGTTGGATGAACTCCAAGTTATCCGTGTCGAAGTGAAGCAAAGCTGAGGACACTGTTATATTTTTTGATTACATCGACATTGTTTAACCATCATTCTGTTAGCCTACCTGCAAGGACGTTGCTTTTACTGCCACAATCACCACGGATGGAGGAACAATCAAACCCCGCTATCAAGAACAGACTGTACGGTCCTCGGGATACAGTTACATGTACATGTAATGTACATATAGTATGTACATGTGGTATATCGATATATAACCGTTAAAGGCCTACGCCGTTCGTTCAAAATTTTGAATTTGTAATTGAATTTAAAAATGTCCAATTGCAAAAATACGTACTAAATATAAATTTCAACATTGCCGTTGTGTAGACTGATATACAAATACTATGAATACCAAGTTTAAACAAATTTGTATTCACAATAACTGCACTACGGCATTGTGTATAAGTTGATTTCTATTCAACTGGACCACAAGTAATTACGAACGGCGTACCCCTTTAAATATTAAGTTACTATAACCACGAAAGTGTAGGTCAAATGTATGTGCTATACATCCGTGCCGTGCATGACCACCCTTGAAAATCAATTCTCCAGATTGCCCAGAATCAGACAAGCCTTTCAACTTGCCGAGTTTGCCTGTCCCAGGAAAGGAAGAAGCCAGTCAATACGGTTAGATAATGCTGTGTTGTTGGAGCCTTTCAATAAAATACGGTTGTGTTCATCTGGAAATACGGTTTTTCAAGCATGAGAATGCACCGCCGGTTTGCCCCATGGATAATCTACGAATTGGAAAAATACATGGGTAAATCTTGTACGTGCACCACGGAGAAACCCGTTGGTTTGTTTTGAGCCTGCATGTGACGTCATACATGTAGTGTCCATGTTACCAGTGGCAAATCGCTGCAAGTTCAATTGCTATTCTGTCGGTTTTTTTCAACCAAATTGCTCATGCCAATTCCTTAGTCAATATTTGTTTTTGGCGTAAAAACGTACAGTAGAACCTCCCTTAACTCTCGATTAAGGACACCCTTTCTATTAAGGACACTCGTTTTGGTCCCAAATTGGGTGTTTCCATTCAATTTCACCTCTCTACTCAGGACACCTCTCTATTAAGGAGAGCACTTGTCAGTCCCGATGGTGTCCTTAACAGAGAGGTTCTTTTGTAGTAAAATGACTTATGTTTGTACTTATTTCCAGAAAAGAATTATAGTGCAGCTGCATTTCACGATCTGCTTGACATGAGTGATGTCATCAAGTTCTAAATAGATTTTTAAGTGTTTTCCACTCCCAAACTTTTTAAAGGTTAGGAAGTAGCAAAGTATCTGTCAATCATATATTGTCTCACATCAGGTTATCTGCTATTTTTTACGGCAGCTCCCAAGACCAACGGAAACTTAGGCGTGAACTCGGGGGGGAGGGGTCGTGACCCCGTGCTCCCGACAACCAAAGCTTTTTTCAAAAATATTGTGCAATAAAATAAAACTTTTAAAACTTCCGTTTCTTTTTAATTTTTAGTATAAAACGTCGGCGGATCCCTAAACCAGGACCGTGTGCATCCAGGCCGGCGCTGGTGACACTCCTTCTCAGTTGAGAAGGATCATTTCTACGCTTCTCTCTGACTTTGCACACATCGGCAAGATCTGGAACAGGCATCAATATTGGGCAAATATGAAAGAAAACAATTACCAAATTGCCCCCCCCCCCCTCCCCGTCTTAAACTGTTGCTCGGGTGCCAGATTTCGTGATAACTCGCGACTATGCTCTTGTCTCCCTCAACTCTCAGATCGGTCGAACACTAGAGGTGAGCAGTGTTATATCAGAGTCTTTCAATAACGAAAGACTCTCGTTACATGTATTTACGCAGACTTACTGCTTTTCGGCCAAAAGGTCCATCACCACAGTCAGATGCACATTCGTTGATGATAGTGATGAGATGCTCAGAACTTAACTTTCAACGTTGTCCCCCCCCCCACATACACACACAAGCACACACTCGAGAAAAAAAAACATCCTGGATCCGGTGCCAGACGTTATACTTACTGCAACAAATCTGAGAATTTCAATTTTTCGGGAAAAAATGTCATTGTTTATACAGTAGTTTCGCGCATACCTCGCCGTCTGACCCAGGCCTGATTTGAAAAGCACAGTCCAGCGAAGTTGTCAATTTTTTACCCGGACAATAGCGGTTTCGGTTTTATACCGATCATTAACTGAGACTTGATTTGATTTGATTTTAATTGGAGATGTTTTAGAATAGAAATTGATATCTCACTGTCGGTATTGATTTAAGGAATTGAACCCGAGGCGGAGGACCTTGGTTGAGTTACCAAGACACTCGAGGGTGGAGCTAAAATACAGTCCAAACCCGAGCCGACAGGCGAGGGTTTGGACGAAATTTTAGCTCCACCCGAGAGTGTCTTGGTAACTCAACCAAGGTCCGAAGCCGAGGGTTCAATTTCTATTCTAAAATACCTCAAACTTAAAAAGATAGGCCACGAAAATAACTTGAATATGTGCGAATTTGGCAAATTCCATCCATCGCCGGCCCGGCCGGAGCGCTGGAAGCGCCGTTGTTTACATTATGTTCCGGCAACGTTACAGAAAATGAGACATGTACATTTTGTACAGCGCGCATAGGAAGTCCGCATCGGCTCGCTCAAGTGATGCTAAAATCCGCGCAAATGGGCTATTTGGAGCGTTTTTCTCGTCAAATATGTGTAGTGCTCATTAAAAAACTTAGGGTGGTTGATGCTTCCTTGACTGATTTGTGTTTGAAGCAGTGTTTTGAGAGCCTCAAACTTCTTAAGTGAGCTGAAATTCCATTGACGTGACGTGTGCATGGTTCCACATTTTAGTGCAACCCGAGGGAACTTTGGTAGAGCATCTTGGTTGCGTGTCCAAAACACTCCGCTCTCAGAACGAGGCTTATGCATTTTCCATTTAAAAGTTGACTTTACGGTACCAAGGTATTTTAGAATGTCTCACCCAAACCGCTCGGGTGGAGCTAAAATATTGGCCAAAACCTTGGCTCTGTTTCGGTTTTGGTCTACATTTCAGCTCCACCTCGCAGTTTGGGTGAGACAACCAATACCCCCAGTTCTGTATCAGTTCCTTAAATGAAGATGACCTCAGTTCGTTAGAGGAGCTCCCAACCTTCAAATGAGCATTCAATTCATTTCGAAAGAGTTCTAAATGCCTTAGGATTTGGAGGTATTGCGGTACTGGTGACAGTCGAGTGTAAGTTAATTAGGCGGCTGGTTCTCTCTGTAAATACTTTGGTTGCAAGCCTATCTGACATATACTAATTGTACATTCATTATAATCTAAAACCATTAACTATAGGGAGACGCCACTCCCTAATGTGCGTCCACTATCAACTTCTTCACGGGGAACTCTATCAGAACTATATGTATTTACGAGCTCAGGTCCGAGGTAGGGTATCTCTTCCATCCTTGTCAGTTACCATTCCATCCATACTATTTTATATATTGCGTGTCCTTCCTCTCTTGGTCATCATTAAAAAAAAATTTAGAACGAGGACATTATTTTCTAGGTTTCGGACATCCATACAGGTTAACTAAGCACATATTTTGCTACATGCAAGTGGGGCGTTCTAACGGACCATGGGTACCGGATCTAGCTTGTCTTCCTCATATACAGTGCTCTCTCAACATATACGCTGCTCATAGATTTCGAAAGCGGTCCAGTAGATTAAGTTCAACCCAACTATCCCATTACTGTACCAATATAAATGTACCAGCTAATATTGGCTGGGTATATTTGGCGAGCTGCTCGCCGAACAGGCATTATTTTTTGCCCTGATTGGAGAACCGCTCACCGAACAGCACGGAAAAGCAACCCTGTTTGGCGGGCTCGGCTCGCCAAACAAGTAAAAAATTCGACCCTGTTTGGCGAGCCGGAGACTTTACAACACATTAACCAATCGGTCGGAGAGCAGTGACGTCATCTTTGAATTAATATACGCATAATTAACAATGGCCGATTTCTCACTCTCGATCAGTTTCTTTTACTAAACTCGTGTTCTTGTCAAAAATCGATTTAGTCTGGTTACTCTAAGGAGGAATATACACGAGTATGTGATTTACTGATAAGCGTAATAAATGCATTGGGTAGATTGCGAATGCCCATCGCTATAACTCGAGTAGTGTTGTAAACCGCTTTGCCATTGAATGATAATGAGCTCTTCGACTACTATAGATACGGGCTCGCCAAATAGTCACTTCCTTTAAGATTACCAATTAATCCACAAACTCACTATTCATTGAGGTGATCACACACAAGGCAGGGGACAATGTGGATATGAGCAGATCAACTGACTTTGAAATAGCGGGCAGTGCTCGGGCAGTGCTCAGTGGTTTAGAAAGCGCCAGTGGTCACGAGTCGGGTTTCATGGGGGTGAATCCCAGGGGTAGTTCGCGAGGAATAAGAGATGGTCTGTGTTCAATAAGGGAATTGTATTTGGGTTTTGTGTGTATCTTCGCTGATACGCTCCCAACCAATGTCGAGATTACACATAATGCAGGTGACACTGTGGTTATGAGGAGACTTAGAAATATTTTACAGATACCCAATAAAAAGGATCACCATGGGAAAACTTTTCACAGCGTTGGTTTTTGGCTTTATAGGATTATCTTATTGGCTCCTCGTTCCGAAACCCCAGAGAACGTTCACAAGAGTCGAGACTCGGTCATTATCTATATGCCGAAGCCACCGCCTTGACGTAAAATCTATAGTTCATTCGTACACACTGTCAGTGCATATAAAGTTTTGCCATATCAAATTTTACTAAACGTTTATATACATGTATCAACGTTTTAATTCGAACTTTAATGTTGTATTCTAGTGAAGGTAATCTTGCAATGTAACATATCGTAACCTAAGAAAAGTGACATGATGCAAAGGCTCTCTTCCAGATACAAGCTGTTAAATAAATAGATGCTGGTCTTTCTAAATTATTCGATTGCTTCTGTAGACCAGTAATATTTGCTTTCGATATTTTAATCAAAGACATCAAAAGGCATACATATTGCCAAGTATGGTCAATGCTGCGATCACACCGTAAAGGGTAAAGTACAATGCAGATAATTCCTTCGATACTTTTTTCTCCTGTTTCTTTCTTTAGCTATTCTGAAGCTGTTTTGCGTTTTTACAATTTTGCTTGAACTCTTGAAGAAAAATGCATCAATATGGCCAGCTCCTGCCTATAGTCCTACATTACTTACATGAAATAATTTACCACTATACTCAGCGCAAGTTTGATAAAGTTTCTCAATTTAAAATGAGACCCTCTGCTCTCGCTGTGCGAAATAATTCACTCCCTGTCAAAATGTAGCTATTGCAGACTACCGTTCCGTGGAGCAGCGAAATGCGTTCCAAATAAAATCAGAAGCCAAGCTCGATCTCTTTGACATGACGAGGCGGAACCTTAAAGCGGTATGTTAGTGTAGGCCATCTTGCAATGTGACATATTGCATCCTCCGCAGAAAAGTGACATGATGCACAGACTTGTGTCCAGATACAAATTGTAACACAAGTAATTGCTGATCTTGCTGAAAATGTAATATTCGAATTCCTGCGAAAACTGCTTGTGCTTGCTGCCGATATTTTGGTGAAAAACGTCACATACGTATTACCTGAAATAGATATTTCAATTCATTGAATATGTCGACCGGAGTGCGCCGTCTTGTCTTACCAATTTTGCGGGGAAGGTCGTCAATAAAATTTTTGATGTTGACCATGACCTGTCCAGATTACGGATGTCAATTTATCACCTTGTATTATCCGATGCAGCAGTAGATTATTGCTGACAATATTTCTTTTTTATTGCGATGTCATGGTGCGGTGCACTCATCGGAGAATACATGTACATTGACGGGTGATTTCAAAGTTGGTGTTCAGTGGTGTTAGTGTTAGTGTTGGCTGTCAGTGTTGGTGTCTTCTCAGAGCCCCAAACACCACGGCAGCTGCTGACACCAGTTCTTAACACTGGTGTGAACATCAGTGTTTATTCAACAACATGGCCCTATTCATAAATTACTGTTTTTAATGAAGTGCCATAAAACCCTAAGTGGTCATCTTCCCTAAGTTCCCGCCCCACCTAAAATGGGATTCATAAAATACTCAACCAGGTTGACCACTTAAGTTTGAGTGCACCAATAATCTTTCTTCAAAAGACCAGTCTCATATTTCTTGTTGATTTGTGCCTATGAATTAATTCCATATTCATTGATCGTTGGCATTCAAATGTGCAAATTACAAAGCAATTTCTGTACACCAGAGCAGCTATATTGAATTGGAAGAGACACACGTGCCTCAGAAATGTTGCTGGACAATGTGATTTCTTGTGGCAGTTGCATTTGCATCTCCAAATGGTACGACATTCTCTTCATCGTTCCTATCATCATCGGGTTGTGGCCGATGTTTGATATCCTCTTTGTCTACTGGATCAAAATCCGAAAGAGCTCTGTTGAAAGCAATATTGTGCAACATTGCACTCGTAGCAATAATTGCACTGGCTTTCACCGGTGCATAACGCAGATATCCATGCAGGCAGTGGAATCGCCTTTTCCCTTGGCCGATGTCCCGTTCAACCAAACACCGAGTTTTGTAGTGAGACCGATTGTACCGTCGTTGCCCGGACGTGTGAGGGTTCAAGAATGGTGTCATCAGTCAAGGTGGCAATGGATCACCACTGTCATCAAGAATGACTGCATCGCCTTCCGGTGCTCCGTTCAACCAAACACGGAGTTTTCCTGTGAGACCGAATGTACCGTCGTTGCCCGGGGGTCTTAGGGTTCAAAAATGGTATCATCAGCCAAGGCCGCAATGGATACCCACGGTCACCAAGGATGATCTCATCCCCTTCCCAAGGTCTCATGATATCGATTTCTGCGCTCTCTCTGAGCACAACGGGGTTATGGGTGCTAGTGGGCCATCTAATCACAACATTGATAAACCTAAAATTTGCATTGAAGAAAACGTCGACATTGATGGAATACAGGTCTTCTCCTGTTACATATTATCTCCCCTCGTGAAACGAAGGTCGTAGTATCCAAATATGTGTTACATGAACCACACCGATGATATCGGGAAATCGAGCAGTCGGATTAATTGTTTGCCGATCAAATCGACATCGCTGATACAATTCTATGTCGTTGTAGAGGTCCGGTGGATTTGCATGTAATGTAAATGGTGTGCAGAAAGCATGAGTTGAGTGGATCGCCGCTTGTCAAAAGTGCTAGCTGTGTGTGAATCCAAACCTTAAACATGTTTAAGAGAGTGTGTGATGCTAATAGAACATAATGTTAGCGTAGTCGGCTTTGGTGCTATAACCTGTCAGATTTCAGATTATTGGGGTTATTTTGATGGATTAGTTCAATTGTTCACAGCCAGTCTGATTTTTTAGCGCTAATAACTACGTAATCGTTCGTTGAAGGGATATCGTAATAGTTAGGGACTTTCCTGTAAATCCAGGTCCAACAATCGTGTTATGCAATGCAGCCACTGCGGCGTCTCCAACGGGAATGGAAAACATGGTTGTTGACGTGGTTTGTCCCTCGTGTCGAGGATGAGCAATCGGCATCTGCATTTTGGGGCTTCACGTGATTCACTTGATGCGAAAAATAATATGATAATGATATATATGGATAACTTATTTTTGAAACAAGGCCATTGTTGAAATAATTTATTATAGCAAGTGAATATACGGTATGTCCTCGTAAATACCGGTAGCCTATCATTTATGTACTATAATAGTAGGACTCAGTAGGCCCTGGTCCCGCCTTTATTGTGACTTGTCATGCACAATCTGCAAAGCGCCGCTTCCCATACCACCCTAAAACGTTTGGCCATATGAATAAAAACTAGCATTTGCTTTTACTACCGATTTTGAAGCATTTGCTTGTACTCATTAGAATAAAACCATAGCAAATGTTAGGAAAATGAAAGTTTTGCTTCAAGTCAAAGCAGCTGCAAATGCTATTTAGCATCTAGGGTTTGCTTCGGAATGAAGTAAATACTTGTCTCGATATGAATAAAGTGTAGCTTATGCTTTTTACTTGGTAGGAAATGCTTCGATTTTTTAAGGTTGCTCCAGAGCAGACTTGAAAGTCGAAGTAAATGGTTGGTCATCATCGCTATGGCTGGTTTTATGCGTGTTCATCAGAAAAAGGTGTATTTGCCGCGAAGGGCATGTCTTGTAGGGACATATCGTTTACTGTATTAATTTGATGAGGACCACGTGCAGTGGATGGCGGAGCATTTTCTTATTGATTCGAGGGAAACTCGAGCTGGGTGTTTGAGTGCAAGACACCAAATGGAAGTTTTTCTTCGGTATTTGGGAGACCCGGGATTTTAATCTGGCGTGGCAGAGGACAAAGGAATCCATCAAAGCACTGTTTCCAAAACATTTGCGAAAGTCTTATCTCAGGTGACGGAAAAAGCCAGGCTCTGGATAAAATGTCCAACTTCCCAGATAGAATACGTCAGTCGCAGCAACTCTGGCAGCAGAAGTACCAGATTCTGGGTACTGTCGGTGCACTGGACTGTACACATGTTAAAATTCTAAAACCAGATGGACCCCGCGGACATGGAGACGAGTACATCAACATAAAGGCTTGGCCTCCATCAACGTTCAAGCAACGTGTGATTCCGCCGAACACTTTAGCATGGACGCAAAATGGCCAGGTTCCGTGCACGATAGTAGAAATTGGAAAAACTCAGATGTTGGAAGGTTTATTACACACTCGCCTCATCACGGCAGATGCACTCCTCCTCGGAGACCAGGGTTACGGAATTGCACCCTGGTTACTGACTCCGTATGAAAATCCAGTTACACCAGAAGAAGAAAGATTCAACAGAATCCATGCGCATAAAAGAGTTGTAATAGAGAGATGCTTCGGGCAGGTAAAGCGCAGATTCCCTATCCTGGCCGGCCAAGTAAGGCTTCCTTTACATAAAGTTCCCAACGTCATCGTAGCGTGCTTTATGCTGCACAACGTGGCAAAGTATTTGAATGATTGATATGAGGACTTCACTGAATATGTTGCAGAAGACATTGACAGCGACGACGACGAGTCGGATGGTGATGGCAATGATGATGTTGACCCTAGGATGCGGTAACTAGGACAGGACAAACGACGCACTATCGCGGAACTCCTTGATTAAACCTGGAGGTCGGATTCAGGTAAAGTTTAGGTGGTTAACACTGTCTGAGCAACGTGACTTGAAGCTGACAAGAGCTCATCAGCACTATTACCTTCTGGAATGATCAGGGCAAAAATATGTAACACCAGAAAGAGCTGGCTCGCTTAATTGTAATCATTCGTTGGAAATGCGATTTTATTTCAATTTGAACTTAACTTTCACACAACTGATGGTTGGATTCGTGTCTGCCTCCATCATCGTCAACAGCATCCTTTCCCACTTTTTCATAACGATCGCTCGATTTCCTGTTCAGCCTTAATATCAGCCTTCATGTTATTTATCTTCTTCAGCAGTTGTTTTTCATCTAAATGTTATCCTCCTGCCTTCTTGTATTTCTGCAAGAATTCCTTTTACGCAACACTTTTCGCTCTTTTATTTTTGGGAGCTGAGAGTTACTCAAAAGTACTGGGAATTCCCTCAAGACAGACACGAAAGTCATCTGGCGGTCGAAAGCCGCTGTATCTCCCGTATTGTCGACAGATGAATCCGATTCTGACATCTTTTGAGCAGTAGGCCTACAAGCGAGTATTCCACAGGTCACACACACGCATTATGCCGTCAAAACATAACCTCATGACCCCAAAGAACAATACCAAAACCACAAGATGAAATAGATCACCACCGGTTCAAATCGTACCTACCGCACAGTCCATTCATCCGAAATTCGACATCGGGATTGACCCTCAAGCACTTACTTGAAAATTTCTAGCAAAGCATTTGCAGTAAAAGGGTATCTTTATTAATTCGAAAACAAGCATAATCTTTTACTTTTAGCAAATGCTGCTTCTACTTGAAGCATTTGCTTGCAAGCAAATGCTAGTTTTTATTCATATGGCCCATTGACTAACAAAACATTAGAAATACCCGCTGGTGTGGCTTACTGATCTTTAGCCAATGACTGTGACGACCTGTGCACACAATAACATTTAAATAACACTGTTCATGGAGCATAAATAACCAATTATAATACATGCAATATATGGCACCCCAAAAGTCCTCTTCAAAAATGGCACCCGATACCGGTATTCACGAGGACGACCTGTATTACTAACCTAGTGCATCCGTTGGTTTCCAGGGACAACCATTTCTGAACCGACCAAATACTCTGTAGGATATGAACTTAGAGAAGACGCTAAAACAGGCAATGAGTGTTCCTCTGCGACATCCTGCAGTAAATTTTATTAATGTTGTACCAGGTCTATTGAGAATTTTTGCAGCAGGCCTGAAATATCTCGACATTTTTGTTACTGGGTGATATGTAAGTATAAAGATCCGATTACTTTCATAGCCCTTCCAATAAACCACAGCTCTTCGTCGGTTAAACGACAAACTAACGGCGACGGTCACCCAGGAGCTTATATGCTCAGGACATGCTTTATTGCCTGGGAGACTTTCACAAATTCCAGGCTTGAACATATTTTGATAGTTCATACCTATCCGAACTCTTAATTGAAATAGTGGCTGGATTGACATCTTCATGTCAACTGCCTTTTGCCACTTCAATATTAAAATTTGCCCCCGCAATTTGCTTCTAGGATATATATCAAAGACAAACGTGAACCCATCCTTTATAGAGTGTATACATTTTCTGCATATGCATGTATGGGCAGTTCTGGGGTATCCAGTCGGTCCCTTGGCAAACTTAGTTTGAGGTCCATATTTCGATTCACAATGAGGTGAATATAGGTTTTTTAATTTTTCTTTTAGAGGTGCCTTTTTTAGGTCGTAATATTGCGTAAACGGCCATATAGCTAAAATATTGATTAAGTATCATGTAAGCGTTATCAAATTAAAGATCTTCCAGAAAATTAGTGACTTCGACTATACATGGTATAGAACTGACCAATGCCAATGACTCTAATAAGTTCTGAATAACACCATAGGGAATGAGAGCAACGTCCTCCTCGTACAGCCTTCCTGTAATGCAAAACGCATGATTGAGTCGTCCATACATTTCTAGCTCGTTTAAGTACCGCTGTAAGTTTTCTTTATTTCGATGAAAAACTAGGCAAAATAAATGTGCATTTCAATAGAAAATGCATTGGGCCGAACATACATGCACCACTACTTATACCGTTTGGTTCATTTTAAAGTGATCATTGCACAGTTAGCAGAAAGACGCCGCCATTTGACGTCACCTTCGCCGTCATCTCGGAGCTGTTCGGATCCACTTCGAAATACGCCTGTTTGGACGCTTACCTGTCAAACCGTGTACCGTACACGTACTGAACATTAAAGCATAAACGGCAACGACTATCATCAAGATGAAAACAATTGGTAACTGACCGCTTATCAAGCTGCCCATGGTCGCTTTCGATATCCGTTGAGCTTCGTTATATAGGTATGACAGGCGACTTCAACATTGTCACTCACAGCAACATGAAGACATCACCATTGTAAATCATTGTAAAATGGCCATCGGGAAACGTTAAGGTTTCTTGATGCGTCATCATCGCGTAGAAACCCAAAAACCAGCAAAATACTACTGTGACGGGCAGTATAATGTCACTAGAAATCCCAACTACACTAATGGAAATCGTTCTTATTATATTATTTTCATTTAAAAACAGTTATTTTTCGAGCTATGGTACTCATAGTGACGGACGTGTACGATCTTTTCGTTGATCTGATGTAGAGTTTTCTGCTGGGAATCCAAACCTGAGAGGTGGATATTCTTCAGTCAACCAACAATTATTTTTTAAAAACTCACCAGAGCTTTCCAGGAACATCCATTTCCCTTTGTCAATGATCTTCGGAACGAGGCTGTTTGCTAAAATATTGTGAGTTGGCTGAGGAATATTCACCTCACGGATCTTCTCGTTGCTTATAGCCCCGCCCAATGCAGTCTCAAACGAACATGACGAATGCTTGCACTCACAAGGAACTCATTAATGTACACCGTCGAGAAAGGTTTCAGCCGGCCCTAACAATATCCCTGCCCAGGTTCACCGAGACAAACGGCGCGAGAAATGGTTGAAGGGCGTACGATGGTAGTAGGCGATGTTCTATGACCAACACACGTATTATCTTTTCTTCTGAAATGGCTGTGTTGAGTTTGCTTTCATGGTTGTATAGATCGATAATTGTTCTAGAATTTTCAATTTCTATTGTCACTAGCTGCTAATGTAACAATTGCCTTAATTTGTAGTGACACTTTGTAACATTTTCCATTAAAAAGACTATTTGCCCAAGGCATCCTTTATTACTATCTGATAATAACATATGAAAAAGCTGAAACAGAGTATCCCTAAAGGCAATGTATAAGTATCCATGTATGTGCTATAGTTGGATTTATACAGATGATTTTATCAAAAAGATAGAGAGACAATCTTCATTAATACAATGTACATTCATGTACGGTAATGCACTTCAAAACGTCCCGTCTAAAAGATACTATACAAATGATCTCTCTGGTGTGTGGGCGTGCGTGCGCCTGTGTCAGGGGGGGGGGGGCTGGGATGGAAGGGGGATTTGTCAGTCGATGAGGGGGGGGCTGTGGTAGTATATTGACCTCTTGTTTTCACGTTCTTATGCCCCGAAAGGATATATTGGGTAACCGTATAATAGGAAGATATAGATCGCGAGAGAGGAGTGATTACCAAGCAACTCCTCGAAACAGCAGCTCAAGTACTTCATATATCATTAGTGTGTTATAGATATACAATGTTCATGCGACATCGACATTGTTTAACCATCATTCTGTTAGCCTGCCTGCAAGGACGTTGCTTTTACTGCCACAATCACCACGGATGGAGGAACAATCAAACCCCGTTATCAAGAACAGACTGTACGGTCCTCGGGATACAGTTACATGTACATGTAATGTACATATAGTATGCACATGTAGTATATCGATATATAACCGTTAAAGGCCTACGCCGTTCGTTCAAAATTTTGAATTTGTAATTGAATTTAAAAATGTCCAATTGCGGAAATACGTACTAAATATAAATTTCAACATTGCCGTTGTGTAGACTGATATACAAATACTATGAATACCAAGTTTAAACAAATTTGTATTCACAATAACTGCACTACGGCATTGTGTATAAGTTGATTTGTATTTAACTGGACCACAAGTAATTACGAACGGCGTACCCCTTTAAATATTAAGTTACTATGACCACGAAAGTGTAGGTCGAATGTATGTGCTATACATCCGTGCCGTGCATGACCACCCTTGAAAATCAATTCTCCAGATTGCCGAGAATCAGACAAGCCTTTCAACTTGCCGAGTTTGCCTGTCCAAGAAAAGGAAGAAGCCAATACGGTTAGATAATGCTGTGTTGTAGGAGCCTTTCAATAAAATACGGTTGTGTTCATCTAGAAATACGTTTTTTCAAGCATGAGAATGCACCGCCGGTTTGCCCCATGGATAATCTACGAATTGGAAAAATACATGGGTAAATCTTGTACGTGCACCACGGAGAAACCCGTTGGTTTGTTTTGAGCCTGCATGTGACGTCATACATGTAGTGTCCATGTTACCAGTGGCAAATCGCTGCAAGTTCAATTGCTATTCTGTCGGTTTTTTTCAACCAAATTGCTCATGCCAATTCCTTAGTCAATATTTGTTTTTGGCGTAAAAACGTACAGTAGAACCTCCCTTAACTCTCGATTAAGGACACCCTTTCTATTAAGGACACTCGTTCTGGTCCCAAATTGGGTGTTTCCATTCAATTTCACCTCTCTACTCAGGACACCTCTCTATTAAGGAGAGCACTTGTCAGTCCCGATGGTGTCCTTAATAGAGAGGTTCTTTTGTAGTAACATGACTTATGTTTGTACTTATTTCCAGAAAAGAATTATAGTACAGCTGCATTTCACGATCTGCTTGACATGAGTGATGTCATCAAGTTCTAAATAGATTTTTAAGTGTTTTCCACTCCCAAACTTTTTAAAGGTTAGGAAGTAGCAAAGTATCTGTCAATCATATATTGTCTCACATCAGGTTATCTGCCATTTTTTACGCCAGCTCCCAAGACCAACGGAAACTTAGGCGTGAACTCGGGGGGAGGGGTCGTGACCCCGTGCTCCCGACAACAAAAGCTTCTTTCAAAAATATTGTGCAATAAAGTAAAACTTTTAAAACTTCCGTTTCTTATTAATTTTTAGTATAAAACGTTGGCGGATCCCTAAACCAGGACCGTGTGCATTCAGGCCGGCGCTGGTGACACTCCTTCTCAGTTGAGAAGGATCATTTCTACGCTTCTCTCTGACTTTGCACACATCAGCAAGATCTGGAACATGCATCAATATTGGGCAAATATGAAAGAAAACAATTACCAAATTGCCCCCCCCCCCCGTCCCCCTCCCCGTCTTAAACTGTCGCTCGGGTGCCAGATTTCGCGACTATAGCTCTTGGCTCCCTTAACTCTCAGATCGGTCGAACACTAGAGGTGAGCAGTGTTATATCAGAGTCTTTCAATATTGAAAGACTCTCGTTACATGTATTTACGCAGACTTACTGCTTTTCGGCCAAAAGGTCCATCACCACAGTCAGATGCACATTCGTTGATGATAGTGATGAGATGCTCAGGACTTAACTTTCAACGTTGTCCCCCCCCCCCCCCCCCCACATACACACACAAACACACACTCGAGAAAAAAACATCCTGGATCCGGTGCCAGACGTTATACTTACTGCAACAAATCTGAGAATTTCAATTTTTCGGGAAAAAATTTCATTGTTTATACAGTAGTTTCGCGCATACCTCGCCGTCTGACCCAGGCCTGATTTGAAAAGTACAGTCCAGCGAAGTTGTCAATTTTTTACCCGGACAATAGCGGTTTCGGTTTTATACCGATCATTAACTGAGACTTGATTTGATTTGATTTTAATTGGAGATGTTTTAGAATAGAAATTGATATCTCACTGTCGGTATTGATTGTCTCACCCAAACCGCTCGGGTGGAGCTAAAATATTGGCCAAAACCTTGGCTCTGTCTCGGTTTTGGTCTACATTTCAGCTCCACCTTGCAGTTTGGGTGAGACAACCAATACCCCCAGTTCTGTATCAGTTCCTTAAATGAAGATGACCTCAGTTCGTTAGAGGAGCTCCCAACCTTAAAATGAGCATTCAATTCATTTCGAAAGAGTTCTAAATGCCTTAGGATTTGGAGGTATTGCGGTACTGGTGACAGTCGAGTGTAAGTTAATTAGGCGGCTGGTTCTCTCTGTAAATACTTTGGTTGCAAGCCTATCTGACATATACTAATTGTACATTTATTATAATCTAAAACCATTAACTATAGGGAGACGCCACTCCCTAATGTGCGTCCACTATCAACTTCTTCACGGGGAACTCTATCAGAACTATATGTATTTACGAGCTCAGGTCCGAGGTAGGGTATCTCTTCCATCCTTGTCAGTTACCATTCCATCCATACTATTTTATATATTGCGTGTCCTTCCTCTCTTGGTCATCATTAAAAAAAAATTTAGAACGAGGACATTATTTTCTTGGTTTCGGACATCCATACAGGTTAACTAAGCACATATTTTGCTACATGCAAGTGGGGCGTTCTAACGGACCATGGGTACCGGATCTAGCTCGTCTTCCTCATATACAGTGCTCTCTCAACATATACGCTGCTCATAGATTTCGAAAGCGGTCCAGTAGATTAAGTTCAACCCAACTATCCCATTACTGTACCAAATTACCAGCTAATATTGGCTGGGTATATTTCGAGAGCTGCTCGCCGAACAGGCATCATTTTTTGCCCTGATTGGAGAACCGCTCACCGAACAGCACGGAAAAGCAACCCTGTTTGGCGGGCTCGGCTCGCCAAACAGGTAAAAAATTCGACCCTGTTTGGCGAGCCGGAGACTTTACAACACATTAACCAATCGGTCGGAGAGCAGTGACGTCATCTTTGAATTAATATACGCATAATTAACAATGGCCGATTTCTCACTCTCGATCAGTTTCTTTTACTAAACTCGTGTTCTTGTCAAAAATCGATTTAGTCTGGTTACTCTAAGGAGGAATATACACGAGTATGTGATTTACTGATAAGCGTAATAAATGCATTGGGTAGATTGCGAATGCCCATCGCTATAACTCGAGTAGTGTTGTAAACCGCTTTGCCATTGAATGATAATGAGCTCTTCGACAACTATAGATATTAATGAGTTCGGTTCTCCATTCAAGGCAAAAATGTCGCTGTTGGCATGCCGGGCTCGCCAAATAGTCACTTCCTTTAAGATTACCAATTAATCCACAAACTCACTATTCATTGAGGTGATCACACACAAGGCAGGGGACAATGTGGATATGAGCAGATCAACTGACTTTGAAATAGCGGGCAGTGCTCGGGCAGTGCTCAGGCAGTGGTTTAGAAAGCGCCAGTGGTCACGAGTCGGGTTTCATGGGGGTGAATCCCAGGGGTAGTTCGCGAGGAATAAGAGATGGTCTGTGTTCAATAAGGGAATTGTATTTGGGTTTTGTGTGTATCTTCGCTGATACGCTCCCAACCAATGTCGAGATTACACATAATGCAGGTGACACTGTGGTTATGAGGAGACTTAGAAATATTTTACAGATACCCAATAAAAAGGATCACCATGGGAAAACTTTTCACAGCGTTGGTTTTTGGCTTTATAGGATTATCTTATTGGCTCCTCGTTCCGAAACCCCAGAGAACGTTCACAAGAGTCGAGACTCGGTCATTATCTATATGCCGAAGCCACCGCCTTGACGTAAAATCTATAGTTCATTCGTACACACTGTCAGTGCATATAAAGTTTTGCCATATCAAATTTTACTAAACGTTTATATACATGTATCAACGTTTTAATTCGAACTTTAATGTTGTATTCTAGTGAAGGTAATCTTGCAATGTAACATATCGTAACCTAAGAAAAGTGACATGATGCAAAGGCTCTCTTCCAGATACAAGCTGTTAAATAAATAGATGCTGGTCTTTCTAAATTATTCGATTGCTTCTGTAGACCAGTAATATTTGCTTTCGATATTTTAATCAAAGACATCAAAAGGCATACATATTGCCAAGTATGGTCAATGCTGCGATCACACCGTAAAGGGTAAAGTACAATGCAGATAATTCCTTCGATACTTTTTTCTCCTGTTTCTTTCTTTAGCTATTCTGAAGCTGTTTTGCGTTTTTACAATTTTGCTTGAACTCTTGAAGAAAAATGCATCAATATGGCCAGCTCCTGCCTATAGTCCTACATTACTTACATGAAATAATTTACCACTATACTCAGCGCAAGTTTGATAAAGTTTCTCAATTTAAAATGAGACCCTCTGCTCTCGCTGTGCGAAATAATTCACTCCCTGTCAAAATGTAGCTATTGCAGACTACCGTTCCGTGGAGCAGCGAAATGCGTTCCAAATAAAATCAGAAGCCAAGCTCGATCTCTTTGACATGACGAGGCGGAACCTTAAAGCGGTATGTTAGTGTAGGCCATCTTGCAATGTGACATATTGCATCCTCCGCAGAAAAGTGACATGATGCACAGACTTGTGTCCAGATACAAATTGTAACACAAGTAATTGCTGATCTTGCTGAAAATGTAATATTCGAATTCCTGCGAAAACTGCTTGTGCTTGCTGCCGATATTTTGGTGAAAAACGTCACATACGTATTACCTGAAATAGATATTTCAATTCATTGAATATGTCGACCGGAGTGCGCCGTCTTGTCTTACCAATTTTGCGGGGAAGGTCGTCAATAAAATTTTTGATGTTGACCATGACCTGTCCAGATTACGGATGTCAATTTATCACCTTGTATTATCCGATGCAGCAGTAGATTATTGCTGACAATATTTCTTTTTTATTGCGATGTCATGGTGCGGTGCACTCATCGGAGAATACATGTACATTGACGGGTGATTTCAAAGTTGGTGTTCAGTGGTGTTAGTGTTAGTGTTGGCTGTCAGTGTTGGTGTCTTCTCAGAGCCCCAAACACCACGGCAGCTGCTGACACCAGTTCTTAACACTGGTGTGAACATCAGTGTTTATTCAACAACATGGCCCTATTCATAAATTACTGTTTTTAATGAAGTGCCATAAAACCCTAAGTGGTCATCTTCCCTAAGTTCCCGCCCCACCTAAAATGGGATTCATAAAATACTCAACCAGGTTGACCACTTAAGTTTGAGTGCACCAATAATCTTTCTTCAAAAGACCAGTCTCATATTTCTTGTTGATTTGTGCCTATGAATTAATTCCATATTCATTGATCGTTGGCATTCAAATGTGCAAATTACAAAGCAATTTCTGTACACCAGAGCAGCTATATTGAATTGGAAGAGACACACGTGCCTCAGAAATGTTGCTGGACAATGTGATTTCTTGTGGCAGTTGCATTTGCATCTCCAAATGGTACGACATTCTCTTCATCGTTCCTATCATCATCGGGTTGTGGCCGATGTTTGATATCCTCTTTGTCTACTGGATCAAAATCCGAAAGAGCTCTGTTGAAAGCAATATTGTGCAACATTGCACTCGTAGCAATAATTGCACTGGCTTTCACCGGTGCATAACGCAGATATCCATGCAGGCAGTGGAATCGCCTTTTCCCTTGGCCGATGTCCCGTTCAACCAAACACCGAGTTTTGTAGTGAGACCGATTGTACCGTCGTTGCCCGGACGTGTGAGGGTTCAAGAATGGTGTCATCAGTCAAGGTGGCAATGGATCACCACTGTCATCAAGAATGACTGCATCGCCTTCCGGTGCTCCGTTCAACCAAACACGGAGTTTTCCTGTGAGACCGAATGTACCGTCGTTGCCCGGGGGTCTTAGGGTTCAAAAATGGTATCATCAGCCAAGGCCGCAATGGATACCCACGGTCACCAAGGATGATCTCATCCCCTTCCCAAGGTCTCATGATATCGATTTCTGCGCTCTCTCTGAGCACAACGGGGTTATGGGTGCTAGTGGGCCATCTAATCACAACATTGATAAACCTAAAATTTGCATTGAAGAAAACGTCGACATTGATGGAATACAGGTCTTCTCCTGTTACATATTATCTCCCCTCGTGAAACGAAGGTCGTAGTATCCAAATATGTGTTACATGAACCACACCGATGATATCGGGAAATCGAGCAGTCGGATTAATTGTTTGCCGATCAAATCGACATCGCTGATACAATTCTATGTCGTTGTAGAGGTCCGGTGGATTTGCATGTAATGTAAATGGTGTGCAGAAAGCATGAGTTGAGTGGATCGCCGCTTGTCAAAAGTGCTAGCTGTGTGTGAATCCAAACCTTAAACATGTTTAAGAGAGTGTGTGATGCTAATAGAACATAATGTTAGCGTAGTCGGCTTTGGTGCTATAACCTGTCAGATTTCAGATTATTGGGGTTATTTTGATGGATTAGTTCAATTGTTCACAGCCAGTCTGATTTTTTAGCGCTAATAACTACGTAATCGTTCGTTGAAGGGATATCGTAATAGTTAGGGACTTTCCTGTAAATCCAGGTCCAACAATCGTGTTATGCAATGCAGCCACTGCGGCGTCTCCAACGGGAATGGAAAACATGGTTGTTGACGTGGTTTGTCCCTCGTGTCGAGGATGAGCAATCGGCATCTGCATTTTGGGGCTTCACGTGATTCACTTGATGCGAAAAATAATATGATAATGATATATATGGATAACTTATTTTTGAAACAAGGCCATTGTTGAAATAATTTATTATAGCAAGTGAATATACGGTATGTCCTCGTAAATACCGGTAGCCTATCATTTATGTACTATAATAGTAGGACTCAGTAGGCCCTGGTCCCGCCTTTATTGTGACTTGTCATGCACAATCTGCAAAGCGCCGCTTCCCATACCACCCTAAAACGTTTGGCCATATGAATAAAAACTAGCATTTGCTTTTACTACCGATTTTGAAGCATTTGCTTGTACTCATTAGAATAAAACCATAGCAAATGTTAGGAAAATGAAAGTTTTGCTTCAAGTCAAAGCAGCTGCAAATGCTATTTAGCATCTAGGGTTTGCTTCGGAATGAAGTAAATACTTGTCTCGATATGAATAAAGTGTAGCTTATGCTTTTTACTTGGTAGGAAATGCTTCGATTTTTTAAGGTTGCTCCAGAGCAGACTTGAAAGTCGAAGTAAATGGTTGGTCATCATCGCTATGGCTGGTTTTATGCGTGTTCATCAGAAAAAGGTGTATTTGCCGCGAAGGGCATGTCTTGTAGGGACATATCGTTTACTGTATTAATTTGATGAGGACCACGTGCAGTGGATGGCGGAGCATTTTCTTATTGATTCGAGGGAAACTCGAGCTGGGTGTTTGAGTGCAAGACACCAAATGGAAGTTTTTCTTCGGTATTTGGGAGACCCGGGATTTTAATCTGGCGTGGCAGAGGACAAAGGAATCCATCAAAGCACTGTTTCCAAAACATTTGCGAAAGTCTTATCTCAGGTGACGGAAAAAGCCAGGCTCTGGATAAAATGTCCAACTTCCCAGATAGAATACGTCAGTCGCAGCAACTCTGGCAGCAGAAGTACCAGATTCTGGGTACTGTCGGTGCACTGGACTGTACACATGTTAAAATTCTAAAACCAGATGGACCCCGCGGACATGGAGACGAGTACATCAACATAAAGGCTTGGCCTCCATCAACGTTCAAGCAACGTGTGATTCCGCCGAACACTTTAGCATGGACGCAAAATGGCCAGGTTCCGTGCACGATAGTAGAAATTGGAAAAACTCAGATGTTGGAAGGTTTATTACACACTCGCCTCATCACGGCAGATGCACTCCTCCTCGGAGACCAGGGTTACGGAATTGCACCCTGGTTACTGACTCCGTATGAAAATCCAGTTACACCAGAAGAAGAAAGATTCAACAGAATCCATGCGCATAAAAGAGTTGTAATAGAGAGATGCTTCGGGCAGGTAAAGCGCAGATTCCCTATCCTGGCCGGCCAAGTAAGGCTTCCTTTACATAAAGTTCCCAACGTCATCGTAGCGTGCTTTATGCTGCACAACGTGGCAAAGTATTTGAATGATTGATATGAGGACTTCACTGAATATGTTGCAGAAGACATTGACAGCGACGACGACGAGTCGGATGGTGATGGCAATGATGATGTTGACCCTAGGATGCGGTAACTAGGACAGGACAAACGACGCACTATCGCGGAACTCCTTGATTAAACCTGGAGGTCGGATTCAGGTAAAGTTTAGGTGGTTAACACTGTCTGAGCAACGTGACTTGAAGCTGACAAGAGCTCATCAGCACTATTACCTTCTGGAATGATCAGGGCAAAAATATGTAACACCAGAAAGAGCTGGCTCGCTTAATTGTAATCATTCGTTGGAAATGCGATTTTATTTCAATTTGAACTTAACTTTCACACAACTGATGGTTGGATTCGTGTCTGCCTCCATCATCGTCAACAGCATCCTTTCCCACTTTTTCATAACGATCGCTCGATTTCCTGTTCAGCCTTAATATCAGCCTTCATGTTATTTATCTTCTTCAGCAGTTGTTTTTCATCTAAATGTTATCCTCCTGCCTTCTTGTATTTCTGCAAGAATTCCTTTTACGCAACACTTTTCGCTCTTTTATTTTTGGGAGCTGAGAGTTACTCAAAAGTACTGGGAATTCCCTCAAGACAGACACGAAAGTCATCTGGCGGTCGAAAGCCGCTGTATCTCCCGTATTGTCGACAGATGAATCCGATTCTGACATCTTTTGAGCAGTAGGCCTACAAGCGAGTATTCCACAGGTCACACACACGCATTATGCCGTCAAAACATAACCTCATGACCCCAAAGAACAATACCAAAACCACAAGATGAAATAGATCACCACCGGTTCAAATCGTACCTACCGCACAGTCCATTCATCCGAAATTCGACATCGGGATTGACCCTCAAGCACTTACTTGAAAATTTCTAGCAAAGCATTTGCAGTAAAAGGGTATCTTTATTAATTCGAAAACAAGCATAATCTTTTACTTTTAGCAAATGCTGCTTCTACTTGAAGCATTTGCTTGCAAGCAAATGCTAGTTTTTATTCATATGGCCCATTGACTAACAAAACATTAGAAATACCCGCTGGTGTGGCTTACTGATCTTTAGCCAATGACTGTGACGACCTGTGCACACAATAACATTTAAATAACACTGTTCATGGAGCATAAATAACCAATTATAATACATGCAATATATGGCACCCCAAAAGTCCTCTTCAAAAATGGCACCCGATACCGGTATTCACGAGGACGACCTGTATTACTAACCTAGTGCATCCGTTGGTTTCCAGGGACAACCATTTCTGAATTGACCAAATACTCTGTAGGATATGAACTTAGAGAAGACGCTAAAACAGGCAATGAGTGTTCCTCTGCGACATCCTGCAGTAAATTTTATTAATGTTGTACCAGGTCTATTGAGAATTTTTGCAGCAGGCCTGAAATATCTCGACATTTCTGTTACTGGGTGATATGTAAGTATAAAGATCCGATTACTTTCATAGCCCTTCCAATAAACCACAGCTCTTCGTCGGTTAAACGACAAACTAACGGCGACGGTCACCCAGGAGCTTATATGCTCAGGACATGCTTTATTGCCTGGGAGACTTTCACAAATTCCAGGCTTGAACATATTTTGATAGTTCATACCTATCCGAACTCTTAATTGAAATAGTGGCTGGATTGACATCTTCATGTCAACTGCCTTTTGCCACTTCAATATTAAAATTTGCCCCCGCAATTTGCTTCTAGGATATATATCAAAGACAAACGTGAACCCATCCTTTATAGAGTGTATACATTTTCTGCATATGCATGTATGGGCAGTTCTGGGGTATCCAGTCGGTCCCTTGGCAAACTTAGTTTGAGGTCCATATTTCGATTCACAATGAGGTGAATATAGGTTTTTTAATTTTTCTTTTAGAGGTGCCTTTTTTAGGTCGTAATATTGCGTAAACGGCCATATAGCTAAAATATTGATTAAGTATCATGTAAGCGTTATCAAATTAAAGATCTTCCAGAAAATTAGTGACTTCGACTATACATGGTATAGAACTGACCAATGCCAATGACTCTAATAAGTTCTGAATAACACCATAGGGAATGAGAGCAACGTCCTCCTCGTACAGCCTTCCTGTAATGCAAAACGCATGATTGAGTCGTCCATACATTTCTAGCTCGTTTAAGTACCGCTGTAAGTTTTCTTTATTTCGATGAAAAACTAGGCAAAATAAATGTGCATTTCAATAGAAAATGCATTGGGCCGAACATACATGCACCACTACTTATACCGTTTGGTTCATTTTAAAGTGATCATTGCACAGTTAGCAGAAAGACGCCGCCATTTGACGTCACCTTCGCCGTCATCTCGGAGCTGTTCGGATCCACTTCGAAATACGCCTGTTTGGACGCTTACCTGTCAAACCGTGTACCGTACACGTACTGAACATTAAAGCATAAACGGCAACGACTATCATCAAGATGAAACCAATTGGTAACTGACCGCTTATCAAGCTGCCCATGGTCGCTTTCGATATCCGTTGAGCTTCGTTATATAGGTATGACAGGCGACTTCAACATTGTCACTCACAGCAACATGAAGACATCACCATTGTAAATCATTGTAAAATGGCCATCGGGAAACGTTAAGGTTTCTTGATGCGTCATCATCGCGTAGAAACCCAAAAACCAGCAAAATACTACTGTGACGGGCAGTATAATGTCACTAGAAATCCCAACTACACTAATGGAAATCGTTCTTATTATATTATTTTCATTTAAAAACAGTTATTTTTCGAGCTATGGTACTCATAGTGACGGACGTGTACGATCTTTTCGTTGATCTGATGTAGAGTTTTCTGCTGGGAATCCAAACCTGAGAGGTGGATATTCTTCAGTCAACCAACAATTATTTTTTAAAAACTCACCAGAGCTTTCCAGGAACATCCATTTCCCTTTGTCAATGATCTTCGGAACGAGGCTGTTTGCTAAAATATTGTGAGTTGGCTGAGGAATATTCACCTCACGGATCTTCTCGTTGCTTATAGCCCCGCCCAATGCAGTCTCAAACGAACATGACGAATGCTTGCACTCACAAGGAACTCATTAATGTACACCGTCGAGAAAGGTTTCAGCCGGCCCTAACAATATCCCTGCCCAGGTTCACCGAGACAAACGGCGCGAGAAATGGTTGAAGGGCGTACGATGGTAGTAGGCGA
Source organism: Lineus longissimus (assembly GCF_910592395.1). Taxonomy (NCBI): domain Eukaryota; kingdom Metazoa; phylum Nemertea; class Pilidiophora; order Heteronemertea; family Lineidae; genus Lineus; species Lineus longissimus. The sequence goes on from NC_088317.1 coordinate 6,768,856, forward strand.
TGTTCTATGACCAACACACGTATTATCTTTTCTTCTGAAATGGCTGTGTTGAGTTTGCTTTCATGGTTGTATAGATCGATAATTGTTCTAGAATTTTCAATTTCTATTGTCACTAGCTGCTAATGTAACAATTGCCTTAATTTGTAGTGACACTTTGTAACATTTTCCATTAAAAAGACTATTTGCCCAAGGCATCCTTTATTACTATCTGATAATAACATATGAAAAAGCTGAAACAGAGTATCCCTAAAGGCAATGTATAAGTATCCATGTATGTGCTATAGTTGGATTTATACAGATGATTTTATCAAAAAGATAGAGAGACAATCTTCATTAATACAATGTACATTCATGTACGGTAATGCACTTCAAAACGTCCCGTCTAAAAGATACTATACAAATGATCTCTCTGGTGTGTGGGCGTGCGTGCGCGTGTGTCAGGGGGGGGGGCTGGGATGGCAGGGGGATTTGTCAGTCGATGAGGGGGGGGGCTGTGGTAGTATATTGACCTCTTGTTTTCACGTTCTTATGCCCCGAAAGGATATATTGGGTAACCGTATAATAGGAAGATATAGATCGCGAGAGAGGAGTGATTACCAAGCAACTCCTCGAAACAGCAGCTCAAGTACTTCATATATCATTAGTGTGTTATAGATATACAATGTTCATGCGACATCGACATTGTTTAACCATCATTCTGTTAGCCTGCCTGCAAGGACGTTGCTTTTACTGCCACAATCACCACGGATGGAGGAACAATCAAACCCCGTTATCAAGAACAGACTGTACGGTCCTCGGGATACAGTTACATGTACATGTAATGTACATATAGTATGCACATGTAGTATATCGATATATAACCGTTAAAGGCCTACGCCGTTCGTTCAAAATTTTGAATTTGTAATTGAATTTAAAAATGTCCAATTGCGGAAATACGTACTAAATATAAATTTCAACATTGCCGTTGTGTAGACTGATATACAAATACTATGAATACCAAGTTTAAACAAATTTGTATTCACAATAACTGCACTACGGCATTGTGTATAAGTTGATTTGTATTTAACTGGACCACAAGTAATTACGAACGGCGTACCCCTTTAAATATTAAGTTACTATGACCACGAAAGTGTAGGTCGAATGTATGTGCTATACATCCGTGCCGTGCATGACCACCCTTGAAAATCAATTCTCCAGATTGCCGAGAATCAGACAAGCCTTTCAACTTGCCGAGTTTGCCTGTCCAAGAAAAGGAAGAAGCCAATACGGTTAGATAATGCTGTGTTGTAGGAGCCTTTCAATAAAATACGGTTGTGTTCATCTAGAAATACGTTTTTTCAAGCATGAGAATGCACCGCCGGTTTGCCCCATGGATAATCTACGAATTGGAAAAATACATGGGTAAATCTTGTACGTGCACCACGGAGAAACCCGTTGGTTTGTTTTGAGCCTGCATGTGACGTCATACATGTAGTGTCCATGTTACCAGTGGCAAATCGCTGCAAGTTCAATTGCTATTCTGTCGGTTTTTTTCAACCAAATTGCTCATGCCAATTCCTTAGTCAATATTTGTTTTTGGCGTAAAAACGTACAGTAGAACCTCCCTTAACTCTCGATTAAGGACACCCTTTCTATTAAGGACACTCGTTCTGGTCCCAAATTGGGTGTTTCCATTCAATTTCACCTCTCTACTCAGGACACCTCTCTATTAAGGAGAGCACTTGTCAGTCCCGATGGTGTCCTTAATAGAGAGGTTCTTTTGTAGTAACATGACTTATGTTTGTACTTATTTCCAGAAAAGAATTATAGTACAGCTGCATTTCACGATCTGCTTGACATGAGTGATGTCATCAAGTTCTAAATAGATTTTTAAGTGTTTTCCACTCCCAAACTTTTTAAAGGTTAGGAAGTAGCAAAGTATCTGTCAATCATATATTGTCTCACATCAGGTTATCTGCCATTTTTTACGCCAGCTCCCAAGACCAACGGAAACTTAGGCGTGAACTCGGGGGGAGGGGTCGTGACCCCGTGCTCCCGACAACAAAAGCTTCTTTCAAAAATATTGTGCAATAAAGTAAAACTTTTAAAACTTCCGTTTCTTATTAATTTTTAGTATAAAACGTTGGCGGATCCCTAAACCAGGACCGTGTGCATTCAGGCCGGCGCTGGTGACACTCCTTCTCAGTTGAGAAGGATCATTTCTACGCTTCTCTCTGACTTTGCACACATCAGCAAGATCTGGAACAGGCATCAATATTGGGCAAATATGAAAGAAAACAATTACCAAATTGCCCCCCCCCGTCCCCCTCCCCGTCTTAAACTGTCGCTCGGGTGCCAGATTTCGCGACTATAGCTCTTGGCTCCCTTAACTCTCAGATCGGTCGAACACTAGAGGTGAGCAGTGTTATATCAGAGTCTTTCAATATTGAAAGACTCTCGTTACATGTATTTACGCAGACTTACTGCTTTTCGGCCAAAAGGTCCATCACCACAGTCAGATGCACATTCGTTGATGATAGTGATGAGATGCTCAGGACTTAACTTTCAACGTTGTCCCCCCCCCCCCCCCCCCCACATACACACACAAACACACACTCGAGAAAAAAACATCCTGGATCCGGTGCCAGACGTTATACTTACTGCAACAAATCTGAGAATTTCAATTTTTCGGGAAAAAATTTCATTGTTTATACAGTAGTTTCGCGCATACCTCGCCGTCTGACCCAGGCCTGATTTGAAAAGTACAGTCCAGCGAAGTTGTCAATTTTTTACCCGGACAATAGCGGTTTCGGTTTTATACCGATCATTAACTGAGACTTGATTTGATTTGATTTTAATTGGAGATGTTTTAGAATAGAAATTGATATCTCACTGTCGGTATTGATTGTCTCACCCAAACCGCTCGGGTGGAGCTAAAATATTGGCCAAAACCTTGGCTCTGTCTCGGTTTTGGTCTACATTTCAGCTCCACCTTGCAGTTTGGGTGAGACAACCAATACCCCCAGTTCTGTATCAGTTCCTTAAATGAAGATGACCTCAGTTCGTTAGAGGAGCTCCCAACCTTAAAATGAGCATTCAATTCATTTCGAAAGAGTTCTAAATGCCTTAGGATTTGGAGGTATTGCGGTACTGGTGACAGTCGAGTGTAAGTTAATTAGGCGGCTGGTTCTCTCTGTAAATACTTTGGTTGCAAGCCTATCTGACATATACTAATTGTACATTTATTATAATCTAAAACCATTAACTATAGGGAGACGCCACTCCCTAATGTGCGTCCACTATCAACTTCTTCACGGGGAACTCTATCAGAACTATATGTATTTACGAGCTCAGGTCCGAGGTAGGGTATCTCTTCCATCCTTGTCAGTTACCATTCCATCCATACTATTTTATATATTGCGTGTCCTTCCTCTCTTGGTCATCATTAAAAAAAAATTTAGAACGAGGACATTATTTTCTTGGTTTCGGACATCCATACAGGTTAACTAAGCACATATTTTGCTACATGCAAGTGGGGCGTTCTAACGGACCATGGGTACCGGATCTAGCTCGTCTTCCTCATATACAGTGCTCTCTCAACATATACGCTGCTCATAGATTTCGAAAGCGGTCCAGTAGATTAAGTTCAACCCAACTATCCCATTACTGTACCAAATTACCAGCTAATATTGGCTGGGTATATTTCGAGAGCTGCTCGCCGAACAGGCATCATTTTTTGCCCTGATTGGAGAACCGCTCACCGAACAGCACGGAAAAGCAACCCTGTTTGGCGGGCTCGGCTCGCCAAACAGGTAAAAAATTCGACCCTGTTTGGCGAGCCGGAGACTTTACAACACATTAACCAATCGGTCGGAGAGCAGTGACGTCATCTTTGAATTAATATACGCATAATTAACAATGGCCGATTTCTCACTCTCGATCAGTTTCTTTTACTAAACTCGTGTTCTTGTCAAAAATCGATTTAGTCTGGTTACTCTAAGGAGGAATATACACGAGTATGTGATTTACTGATAAGCGTAATAAATGCATTGGGTAGATTGCGAATGCCCATCGCTATAACTCGAGTAGTGTTGTAAACCGCTTTGCCATTGAATGATAATGAGCTCTTCGACAACTATAGATATTAATGAGTTCGGTTCTCCATTCAAGGCAAAAATGTCGCTGTTGGCATGCCGGGCTCGCCAAATAGTCACTTCCTTTAAGATTACCAATTAATCCACAAACTCACTATTCATTGAGGTGATCACACACAAGGCAGGGGACAATGTGGATATGAGCAGATCAACTGACTTTGAAATAGCGGGCAGTGCTCGGGCAGTGCTCAGGCAGTGGTTTAGAAAGCGCCAGTGGTCACGAGTCGGGTTTCATGGGGGTGAATCCCAGGGGTAGTTCGCGAGGAATAAGAGATGGTCTGTGTTCAATAAGGGAATTGTATTTGGGTTTTGTGTGTATCTTCGCTGATACGCTCCCAACCAATGTCGAGATTACACATAATGCAGGTGACACTGTGGTTATGAGGAGACTTAGAAATATTTTACAGATACCCAATAAAAAGGATCACCATGGGAAAACTTTTCATAGCGTTGGTTTTTGGCTTTATAGGATTATCTTATTGGCTCCTCGTTCCGAAACCCCAGAGAACGTTCACAAGAGTCGAGACTCGGTCATTATCTATATGCCGAAGCCACCGCCTTGACGTAAAATCTATAGTTCATTCGTACACACTGTCAGTGCATATAAAGTTTTGCCATATCAATTTTTACTAAACGTTTATATACATGTATCAACGTTTTAAGTCGAACTTTAATGTTGTATTCTAGTGAAGGTAATCTTGCAATGTAACATATCGTAACCTAAGAAAAGTGACATGATGCAAAGGCTCTCTTCCAGATACAAGCTGTTAAATAAATAGATGCTGGTCTTTCTAAATTATTCGATTGCTTCTGTAGACCAGTAATATTTGCTTTCGATATTTTAATCAAAGACATCAAAAGGCATACATATTGCCAAGTATGGTCAATGCTGCGATCACACCGTAAAGGGTAAAGTACAATGCAGATAATTCCTTCGATACTTTTATCTCCTGTTTCTTTCTTTAGCTATTCTGAAGCTGTTTTGCGTTTTTACAATTTTGCTTGAACTCTTGAAGAAAAATGCATCAATATGGCCAGCTCCTGCCTATAGTCCTACATTACTTACATGAAATAATTTACCACTATACTCAGCGCAAGTTTGATAAAGTTACTCAATATAGAATGAGACCCTCTGCTCTCGCTGTGCGAAATAATTCACTCCCTGTCAAAATGTAGAGCAGCGAAATGCGTTCCAAATAAAATCAGAAGCCAAGCTCGATCTCTTTGACATGACGAGGCGGAACCTTAAAGCGGTATGTTAGTGTAGGCCATCTTGCAATGTGACATATTGCATCCTCCGCAGAAAAGTGACATGATGCACAGACTTGTGTCCAGATACAAATTGTAACACAAGTAATTGCTGATCTTGCTGAAAATGTAATATTCGAATTCCTGCGAAAACTACTTGTGTTTGCTGCCGATATTTTGGTGAAAAACGTCACATACGTATTACCTGAAATAGATATTTCAATTCATTGAATATGTCGACCGGAGTGCGCCGTCTTGTCTTACCAATTTTGCGGGGAAGGTCGTCAATAAAATTTTTGATGTTGACCATGACCTGTCCAGATTACGGATGTCAATTTATCACCTTGTATCATGCAATGTCCGATGCAGCAGTAGATTATTGCTGACAATATTTTTTTTTTATTGCGATATCATGGTGCGGTGCACTCATCGGAGAATACATGTACATTGACGGGTGATTTCAAAGTTGGTGTTCAGTGGTGTTAGTGTTAGTGTTGGCTGTCAGTGTTGGTGTCTTCTCAGAGCCCCAAACACCACGGCAGCTGCTGACACCAGTTCTTAACACTGGTGTGAACATCAGTGTTTATTCAACAACATGGCCCTATTCATAAATTACTGTTTTTAACTGAAGTGCCATAAAACCCTAAGTGGTCATCTTCCCTAAGTTCCCGCCCCACCTAAAATGGGATTCATAAAATACTCAACCAGGTTGACCACTTAAGTTTGAGTGCACCAATAATCTTTCTTCAAAAGACCAGTCTCATATTTCTTGTTGATTTGTGCCTATGAATTAATTCGATATTCATTGATCGTTGGCATTCAAATGTGCAAATTACAAAGCAATTTCTGTACACCAGAGCAGCTATATTGAATAGGAAGAGACACACGTGCCTCAGAAATGTTGCTGGACAATGTGATTTCTTGTGGCAGTTGCATTTGCATCTCCAAATGGTACGACATTCTCTTCATCGTTCCTATCATCATCGGGTTGTGGCCGATGTTTGATATCCTCTTTGTCTACTGGATCAAAATCCGAAAGAGCTCTGTTGATAGCAATGTTGTGCAACATTGCACTCGTAGTAATAATTGCACTGGCTTTCACCGGTGCTTAACGCATATATCCATGCAGGCAGTGGAATCGCCTTTTCCCTTGGCCGATGTCCCGTTCAACCAAACACCGAGTTTTGTAGTGATACCGATTGTACCGTCTTTGCCCGGGTGTGTGAGGGTTCAAGAATGGTGTCATCAGTCAAGGTGGCAATGGATCACCACTGTCATCAAGAATGACTGCATCGCCTTCCGGTGCTCCGTTCAACTAAACACGGAGTTTTCCTGTGAGACCGAATGTACCGTCGTTGCCCGGGGGTCTTAGGGTTCAAAAATGGTATCATCAGCCAAGGCCGCAATGGATACCCACGGTCACCAAGGATGATCTCATCCCCTTCCCAAGATCTCATGATATCGATTTCTGCGCTCTCTCTGAGCACAACGGGGTTATGGGTGCTAGTGGGCCATCTAATCACAACATTGATAAACCTAAAATTTGCATTGAAAAAAACGTCGACATTGATGGAATACGAGTCTTCTCCTGTTACATATTATCTCCACTCGTGAAACGAAGGTCGTAGTATCCAAATATGTGTTCCATGAACCACACCGATGATATCGGGAAATCGAGCAGTCGGATTAATTGTTTGCCGATCAAATCGACATCGCTGATACAATTCTATGTCGTTGTAGAGGTCCGGTGGATTTGCATGTAATGTAAATGGTGTGCAAAAAGCATGAGTTGAGTGGATCGCCGCTTGTCAAAAGTGCTAGCTGTGTGTGAATCCAAACCTTAAACATGTTTAAGAGAGTGTGTGATGCTAATAGAACATAATGTTAGCGTAGTCGGCTTTGTTGCTATAACCTGTCAGATTTCAGATTATTGGGGTTATTTTGATGGATTAGTTCAATTGTTCACAGCCAGTCTGATTTTTTAGCGCTAATAACTACGTAATCGGTCGTTGAAGGGATATCGTAATAGTTAGGGACTTTCCTGTAAATCCAGGTCCAACAATCGTGTTATGCAATGCAGCCAATGCGGCGTCTCCAACGAGAATGGAAAACATGGTTGTTGACGTGGTTTGTCCCTAGTGTCGAGGATGAGCAATCGGCATCTGCATTTTGGGGCTTCACGTGATTCACTTGATGCGGAAGATGATATGATAATGATATATATGGATAACTTATTTTTGAAACAAGGCCATTGTTGAAATAATTTATTATAGCAAATGAATATACGGTATGTCCTCGTGAATACCGGTAGCCTATCATGTATGTACTATAATAGTAGGACTCAGTAGGCCTTGGTCCCGCCTTTATTGTGACTTGTCATGCACAATCTGCAAAGCGCCGCTTCCCATACCACCCTAAAACGTTTGGCCATATGAATAAAAACTAGCATTTGCTTTTACTACCGATTTTGAAGCATTTACTTGTACTCATTAGAATAAATACATAGCAAATGTTAGGAAAATGAAAGTTTTGCTTCAAGTCAAAGCAGCTGCAAATGCTATTTAGCATCTAGGGTTTGCTTCGTAATGAAGTAAATACTTGTCTCGATATGAATAAAGTGTAGCTTATGCTTTTTACTTGGTAGGAAATGCTTCGATTTTTTAAGGTTGCTCCAGAGCAGACTTGAAAGTCGAAGTAAATGGTTGGTCATCATCGCTATGGCTGGTTTTATGCGTGTTCATCAGAAAAAGGTGTATTTGCCGCGAAGGGCATGTCTTGTAGGGACATATCGTTTACTGTATTAATTTGATGAGGACCACGTGCAGTGGATGGCGGAGCATTTTCTTATTGATTCGAGGGAAACTCGAGCTGGGTGTTTGAGTGCAAGACACCAAATGGAAGTTTTTCTTCGGTATTTGGGAGACCCGGGATTTTAATCTGGCGTGGCAGAGGACAAAGGAATCCATCAAAGCACTGTTTCCAAAACATTTGCGAAAGTCTTATCTCAGGTGACGGAAAAAGCCAGGCTCTGGATAAAATGTCCAACTTCCCAGATGAAATACGTCAGTCCCAGCAACTCTGGCAGCAGAAGTACCAGATTCTGGGTACTGTCGGTGCACTGGACTGTACACATGTTAAAATTCTAAAACCAGATGGACCCCGCGGACATGGAGACGAGTACATCAACATAAAGGCTTGGCCTCCATCAACGTTCAAGCGACGTGTGATTCCGCCGAACACTTTAGCATGGATGCAAAATGGCCAGGTTCCGTGCACGATAGTAGAAATTGGAAAAACTCAGATGTTGGAAGGTTTATTACACACTCGCCTCATCACGGCAGGTGCACTCCTCCTCGGAGACGAGAGTTACGGAATTGCACCCTGGTTACTGACTCCGTATGAAAATCCAGTTACACCAGAAGAAAAAAGATTCAACAGAATCCATGCGCATGAAAGGGTTGTAATAGAGAGATGCTTCGGGCAGGTAAAGCGCAGATTCCCTATCCTGGCCGGCCAAGTAAGGCTTCCTTTACATAAAGTTCCCAACGTCATCGTAGCGTGCTTTATGCTGCACAACGTGGCAAAGTATTTGAATGATTGATATGAGGACTTCACTGAATATGTTGCAGAAGACATTGACAGCGACGACGACGAGTCGGATGGTGATGGCAATGATGATGTTGACCCTAGGATGCGGTAACTAGGACAGGACAAACGACGCACTATCGCGGAACTCCTTGATTAAACCTGGAGGTCGGATTCAGGTAAAGTTTAGGTGGTTAACACTGTCTGAGCAACGTGACTTGAAGCTGACAAGAGCTCATCAGCACTATTACCTTCTGGAATGATCAGGGCAAAAATATGTAACACCAGAAAGAGCTGGCTCGCTTAATTGTAATCATTCGTTGGAAATGCGATTTTATTTCAATTTGAACTTAACTTTCACACAACTGATGGTTGGATTCGTATCTGCCTCCATCATTGTCAACAGCATCCTTTCCCACTTTTTCATAACGATCGCTCGATTTCCTGTTCTTAACACATCTGCCTTGCGTTTAATATCAGCCTTCATGTTATTTATCTTCTTCAGCAGTTGTTTTTCATCTAAATGTTATCCTCCTGCCTTCTTGTATTTCTGCAAGAACTCCTTTTACGCAACACTTTTCGCTCTTTTATTTTTGGGAGCTGAGACTTACTCAAAAGTACTGGGAATTCCCTCAAGACAGACACGAAAGTCATCTGGCGTTCGAAAGCCGCTGTATCTCCCGTATTGTCGACAGATGAATCCGATTCTGACATCTTTTGAGCAGTAGGCCTACAAGCGAGTATTCCACAGGTCACACACACGCATTATGCCGTCAAAACATAACCTCATGACCCCAACGAACAATACCAAAACCACAAGATGAAATAGATCACCACCGGTTCAAATCGTACCTACCGCACAGTCCATTCATCCGAAATTCGACATCGGGATTGACCCTCAAGCACTTACTTGAAAATTTCTAGCAAAGCATTTGCAGTAAAAGGGTATCTTTATTAATTCGAAAATAAGCATAATCTTTTACTTTTAGCAAATGCTGCTTCTACTTGAAGCATTTGCTTGCAAGCAAATGCTAGTTTTTATTCATATGGCCCATTGACTAACAAAACATTAGAAATACCCACTGGTGTGGCTTACAGATCTTTAGCCAATGACTGTGACGACCTGTGCACACAATAACATTTAAATAACACTGTTCATGGAGCATAAATAACCAATTATAATACATGCAATATATGGCACCCCAAGAGTCCTCTTCAAAAATGGCACCCGATACCGGTATTCACGAGGACGACCTGTATTACTAACCTAGTGCATCCGTTGGTTTCCAGGGACAACCATTTCTGAACCGACCAAATACTCTGTAGGATATGAACTTAGAGAAGACGCTAAAACAGGCAATGAGTGTTCCTCTGCGACATCCTGCAGTAAATTTTATTAATGTTGTACCAGGTCTATTGAGAATTTTTGCAGCAGGCCTGAAATATCTCGACATTTCTGTTACTGGGTGATATGTAAGTATAAAGATCCGATTACTTTCATAGCTCTTCCAATAAACCACAGCTCTTCGTCGGTTAAACGACAAACTAACGGCGACGGTCACCCAGGAGCTTATATGCTCAGGACATGCTTTATTGTCTGGGTGACTTTCACAAATTCCAGGCTTGAACATATTTTGATAGTTCATACCTATCCGAACTCTTAATTGAAATAGTGGATGGATTGACATCTTCATGTCAACTGTCCTTTGCCACTTCAATATTAAAATTTCCCCCCGCAATTTGCTCCCTGGATATATATCAAAGACAAACGTGAACCCATCCTTTATAGAGTGTATACATTTTCTGCATATGCATGTATGGGCAGTTCTGGGGTATCCAGTCGGTCCCTTGGCAAACTTAGTTTGAGGTTCATATTTCGATTCACAATGATGTGAATATGGGTTTTTAAATCTTTCTTTTAGAGGTGCCTTTTTTAGGTCGTAATATTGCGTAAACGGCCATATAGCTAAAATATTGATTAAGTATCATGTAAGCGTTATCAAATTAAAGATCTTCCAGAAAATTAGTGACTTCGACTATACATGGTATAGAACTGACCAATGCCAATGATTCTAATAAGTTCTGAATAACACCATAGGGAATGAGAGCAACGTCCTCCTCGTACAGCCTTCCTGTAATGCAAAACGCATGATTGAGTCGTCCATACATTTCTAGCTCGTTTAAGTACCGCTGTAAGTTTTCTTTATTTCGATGAAAAACTAGGCAAAATAAATGTGCATTTCAATAGAAAATGCATTGGGCCGAACATACATGCACCACTACTTATACCGTTTGGTTCATTTTAAAGTGATCATTGCACAGTTAGCGGAAAGACGCCGCTATTTGACGTTACCTTCGCCGTCATCTCGGAGCTGTTCGGATCCACTTCGAAATACGCCTGTTTGGACGCTTACCTGTCAAACCGTGTACCGTACACGTACTGAACATTAAAGCATAAACGGCAACGACTATCATCAAGATGAAACCAATTGGTAACTGACCGCTTATCAAACTGCCCATGGTCGCTTTCGATATCCGTTGAGCTTCGTCATATAGGTATGACAGGCGACTTCAACATTGTCACTCACAGCAACATGAAGAAATCACCATTGTAAATCATTGTAAAATGGCCATCGGGAAACGTTAAGGTTTCTTTATGGGTCATCATCGCGTAGAAACCTAAAAACTAGCAAAATACTACTGTGACGGGCAGTATAATGTCACTAGAAATCCCAACTACACTCATGCAAATCGTTCTTATTATATTATTTTCATTTAAAAATAGTTATTTTTCGAGCTATGTTACTCATAGTGACGGACGTGTACGATCTTTCCGTTGATCTGATGTAGAGTTTTCTGCTGGGAATCCAAACCTGAGAGGTGGATATTCTTCAGTCAACCAACAATTATTTTTAAAAAACTCACCAGAGCTTTCCAGGAACATCCATTTCCCTTTGTCAATGATCTTCGGAACGAGGCTGTTTGCTAAAATATTGTGAGTTGGCTGAGGAATATTCACCTCACGGATCTTCTCGTTGCTTATAGCCCCGCCCAATGCAGTCTCAAACGAGCATGACGAAATGCTCGCACTCACAAGGAACTCATTAAATGTACACCGTCGAGAAAGGTTTCAGCCGGCCCTAACAATATCCCTGCCCAGGTTCACCGAGACAAACGGCACGAGAAATGGTTGAAGGGCGTACGATGGTAGTAGGCGATGTTCTATGACCAACACACGTATTATCTTCTCTTCTGAAATGGCTGTGTTGAGTTTGCTTTCATGGTTGTATAGATCGATAATTGTTCTAGAATTTTCAATTTCTATTGTCACTAGCTGCTAATGTAACAATTGCCTTAATTTGTAGTGACACTTTGTAACATTTTTCATTAAAAAGACTATTTGCCCAAGGCATCCTTTATTACTATCTGATAATAACATATGAAAAAGCTGAAACAGAGTATCCCTAAAGGCAATGTATGAGTATCCATGTATGTGCTATAGTTGGATTTATACAGATGATTTTATCAAAAAGATGGAGAGACAATCTTCATTAATACAATGTACATTCATGTACGGTAATGCACTTTGAAACGTCCCGTCTAAAAGATACTATACAAACGATCTCTCTGGTGTGTGGGCGTGCGTGCGCCTGTGTCAGGGGGGGGCTGGGATGGAAGGGGGATTTGTCAGTCGATGAGGGGGGGGGGCTGTGGTAGTATATTGACCTCTTGTGTTCACGTTCTTATGCCCCGAAAGGATATATTGGGTAACCGTATAATAGGAAGATATAGATCGCGAGAGAGGAGTGATTACCAAGCAACTCCTCGAAACAGCAGCTCAAGTACTTCATATATCATTAGTGTGTTATAGATATACAATGTTCATGCGACATCGACATTGTTTAACCATCATTCTGTTAGCCTGCCTGCAAGGACGTTGCTTTTACTGCCACAATCACCACGGATTGAGGAACAATCAAACCCCGCTATCAAGAACAGACTGTACGGTCCTCGGGATACAGTTACATGTACAGTCCTTCAAAAAAGTAAATGGACACACAAAAATCTAATTTTCTTGAAAACGGCTGGTGATAAATCGATGCGGTTTGCTGCATTTGATAGGGCATTTAGTTGTGCATCATGATATCTACCACTTGGAAATTTGCTATTTTACCTATAAGTCAATTTTTTCGATTTATGAAAGGTCCCAAAATCAACTTTTTTATCACGCATTTTTTGGGGGCAAATTTTATATTGACTGGAAGCTTCTGTTGAGTTATGAGTGAATATCTAAGAAATTCCACAGTTTTCACTTGAATCTGCAACTTATTAACCCATTTGTGCAAAAGGGTTTTGTTACCCGGTCTTCTACTGCGGAGATGCCCCCTTGATATTATTCATCTGGCCCAGACAACCGGAATCATGTCACCATTTCAATGGCCTTGTTTAATATGCCTATGAATAGCTCTCCCAGGCCTGGATTTGGCAGCTGGACAATGGGTTCACCAATATTACTTTACCCTCGCGTTTACAATACATCAATGTTAACAACATTTCCACCCCCATTCAAAACCTCAGCCAATAAGGAATTAACACTCGGGCTGCATGTTGAAACTGACATAATTGGCTATGGTCGACTTCTCCAAAGTAATTCCAAAGTCAATAAACAAGGTGCAAAATTTTGACATAAAATGCTGTTTTCCCACCAATTAACACAAGATATTTTCATCACCTTGATGGGGACGTGGGTTTTTCATCATGGTGATTCATCCTATCAAGAAAAAGTACGAAAAAAATCAGAAACGAAAAAGTTGATTTTGGGGCCTTTTGTAAATCAATAAAAGTCGGTATTAGATAAAATGGCTAATTTTTATGTGGTAAATACCATGATGCACAACTAAATGTCCTATCAAATGCAGCAAACCGAATCGATTTATCACCAGCCGTTTTCAAGAAAATTAGATTTTTGTGTGTCCATTTACTTTTTTGAAGGACTGTACATGTAATGTACATATAGTATGTACATGTGGTATATCGATATATAACCGTTAAAGGCCTACGCCGTTCGTTCAAAAATTTTAATTTGTAATTGAATTTAAAAATGTCCAATTGCGGAAATACGTACTAAATATAAATTTCAACATTGCCGTTGTGTAGACTGATATACAAATACTATGAATACCAAGTTTAAACAAATTTGTATTCACAATAACTGCACTACGGCATTGTGTATAAGTTGATTTCTATTTAACTGGACCACAAGTAATTACGAACGGCGTACCCCTTTAAATATTAAGTTACTATGACCACGAAAGTGTAGGTCGAATGTATGTGCTATACATCCGTGCCGTGCATGACCACCCTTGAAAATCAATTCTCCAGATTGCCGAGAATCAGACAAGCCTTTCAACTTGCCGAGTTTGCCTGTCCCAGGAAAGGAAGAAGCCAGTCAATACGGTTAGATAATGCTGTGTTGTTGGAGCCTTTCAATAAAATACGGTTGTGTTCATCTGGAAATACGGTTTTTCAAGCATGAGAATGCACCGCCAGTTTGCCCCATGGATAATCTACGAATTGGAAAAATACATGGGTAAATATTGTACGTGCACCCCGGAGAAACCCGTTGGTTTGTTTTGAGCCTGCATGTGACGTCATACATGTTACCAGTGGCAAATCGCTGCAAGTTCAATTGCTATTCTGTCGGTTTCCAACCAAATTGCTCATGCCAATTCCTTAGTCAATATTTGTTTTTGGCGTAAAAACGTACAGTAGAACCTCCCTTAGCAGATAACTCTCTATTAAGGACACCCTTTCTATTAAGGACACTCGTTTTGGTCCCAAATTGGGTGTTTCCATTCAATTTCACCTCTCTACTCAGGACACCTCTCTATTAAGGAGAGCACTTGTCAGTCCCGAGGGTGTCCTTAATAGAGAGGTTCTTCTGTAGTAACCAGACTTATGTTTGTACTTATTACCAGAAAAGGTTTATAGTGCAGCTGCATTTCACGATCTGCTTGACATGAGTGATGTCATCAAGTTCTAAATAGATTTTTAAGTGTTTTCCACTCCCAAAATTTTTAAAGGTTAGGAAGTAGCAAAGTATCTGTCAATCATATATTGTCTCACATCAGGTTATCTGCCATTTTTTACGCCAGCTCCCAAGACCAACGGAAACTTAGGCGTGAACTCGGGGGGAGGGGTCGTGACCCCGTGCTCCCGACAACCAAAGCTTTTTTCAAAAATATTGTGCAATAAAGTAAAACCTTTAAAACTTCCGTTTCTTTTTTATTTTTAGTATAAAACGTCGGCGGATCCCTAAACCAGGACCGTGTGCATTCAGGCCGGCGCTGGTGACACTCCTTCTCAGTTGAGAAGGATCATTTCTACGCTTCTCTCTGACTTTGCACACATCGGCAAGATCTGGAACAGGCATCAATATTGGGCAAATATGAAAGAAAACAATTACCAAATTGCCCCCCCCCCCCGTCTTTAACTGTTGCTCGGGTGCCAGATTTCGTGATAACTCGCGACTATGCTCTTGTCTCCCTCAACTCTCAGATCGGTCGAACACTAGAGGTGAGCAGTGTTATATCAGAGTCTTTCAATAACGAAAGACTCTCGTTACATGTATTTACGCAGACTAACTGCTTTTCGGCCAAAAGGTCCATCACCACAGTCAGATGCACATTCATTGATGATAGTGATCAGATGCTCAGAACTTAACCTTTACTTTCAACGTTGTCCCCCCCCCCCCCACGCACGCACACACACACACACTCGAGAAAAAAACATCCTGGATCCGGTGCCAGACGTTATACTTACTGCAACAAATCTGAGAATTTCAATTTTTCGGGAAAAAATGTCATTTTTTATACAGAAGTTTCGCGCATACCTCGCCGTCTGACCCAGGCCTGATTTGAAAAGTACAGTCCAGCGAAGTTGTAAATTTTTTACCCGGACAATAGCGGTTTCGGTTTTATACCGATCATTAACTGAGATTTTATTTTATTTGACACTTAATTGGAGATGTTTTAGAATAGAAATTGATATCTCACTGTCGGTATTGATTGTCTCGCCCAAACCGCTCGGGTGGAGCTAAAATATTAGCCAAAAATTTGGCTCTGTCTCGGTTTTGGTCCGCATTTCAGCTCCACCTCGCAGTTTGGGTGAGACAACCAATACCCCCAGTTCTGTAACAATTCCTTAAATGAAGATGACCTCAGTTCGTTTAGAGAGGAGCTCCCAACCTTGAAATGAGCATTCAATTCATTTCGAAAGAGTTCTAAATGCCTTAAAATTTGGAGGTATATATAATAATAATAGTAATAATAATAAAATACAGTATATTATAGTGCCCTGTCCAAGCTCTAGGCTTGCTCCAGGGCACTGTACAGAGTTTCAAGCATTTTAAAATGTCTATATGAAAATAATAATTGAGTCCATTTTAGTTAAAAGTGTCCATACTAAAAGTGTCCAAAAGGGTTAAATGTCAAAAGCTGATTTGAAAGGTGGGTTTTTAAAGCACGACTAAAAGATTTGGAGTCATTTATCACAGCAAGATCTTCCGGCAGAGAGTTCCACAAGTTCGGACCACTACATTGAAACGAACGATGACCATTTTTATTTTTTGTCCTTGGAATAATTAATCTATGTTTGAATTGTGAGCGTAGTGGCCTAGTTAGCTGGTAAAGATTGACTAGTTCGGATAAATATGATGGTGCTGTGCCATGAAGTGCGCGGTAAACATGCAATAAAACCTTGAATAAAATTCTATATTTGACTGGCAGCCAATTATGTGGTGATTTTAAAACTGGAGTGATGTGTTCATTTCGTTTGGTTCTCGTAATAATCCTGGCTGCCATATTTTGAACCCATTGGAGTCGGCTTATTGTTGTGTCAGGCAGACCATACAGCAAGGCATTGCAATAATCCAAACGTGATGTAACAAGTCCATGAATGAGAAACTTTGTTGCAATGGGAGTCAGAGATTTGCGAATTCTGCCAATATTCCTGAGATACATGTATCACGTTCTACTAACATTGTTCACGTGTTTTTCCATCGATAGATGTCGATCGTAAACAACACCGAGATTTTGAACTGATTCGGCCGGAGAAATAGACAACCCGTCGATGTTAACATTCACGGCGATCGGTTCTCCACGGGAAAATTTGGAAGTATACAGCATAACTTCAGTTTTATATCCGTTTAGTTTCAAAAGGTTGCTCTCCATCCACGTACCAATCTCATTAAGGCACGCTTCAAGTCGCTGTATCTGAATGGTTTGACTCATCGCATTGTTCTTTTCAAGGAAAATGTACAGTATATATAGTCATTATTGCGGTACTGGTGACAGTCGAGTGAAAGTTAATTAGGTGGCTGGTTCTCTCTGTAAATACTTTGGTTGCAAGCCTATCTGGCATACTAACTGTACATTCATTATAATCTAAAACCATTAACTATAGGGAGACGCCACTCCCTAATGTGCGTCCACTATCAACTTCTTCACGGGGAACTCTATCAGAACTATATGTATTTACGAGCTCAAGTCCGAGGTAGGGTACCTCTTCCATCCTTGTCAGTTACCATTCCATCCATACTATTTTATCTATTGAGTGTCCTTCCTCCTTTGGTCATCATTAAAAAAAAATTTAGAGCAAGGACATTATTTTCTAGGTTTCGGACATCCATACAGGTAAGCACATATTTTGCTACATGCAAGTGGGGCGTTCTAATGGACCATGGGTACCGGATCTAGCTCGTCTTCCTCATATACAGTGCTCTCTCAACATATACGCTGCTCATAGATTTCGAAAGCGGTCCAGTAGATTAAGTTCAACCCAACTATCCCATTACTGTACCAATATAAATGTACCAGCTAATATTGGCTGGGTATATTTGGCGAGCTGCTCGCCGAACATGCATCATTTTTGCCCTGATTGGAGAACCGCTCACCGAACAGCACGGAAAAGCAACCCTGTTTGGCGGGCTCGGCTCGCCAAACAGGTAAAAAATTCGACCCTGTTTGGCGAGCTGGAGACTTTACAACACATTAACCAATCGGTCGGAGAGCAGTGACGTCATCTTTGAATTAATATACGCATAATTAACAATGGCCGATTTCTCACTCTCGATTCAGTTTCTTTTACTAAACTCGTGTTCTTGTCAAAAATCGATTTAGTCTGGTTACTCTAAGGAGGAATATACACGAGTATGTGATTTACTGATAAGCGTAATAAATGCATTGGGTAGATTGCGAATGCCCATCGCTATAACTCGAGTAGTGTTGTAAACCGCTTTGCCATTGAATGATAATGAGCTCTTCGACAACTATAGATATTAATGAGTTCGGTTCTCCATTCAAGGCAAAAAAGTCGCTGTTTGGCATGCCGGGCTCGCCAAATAGTCACTTCCTTTAAGATTACCAATTAATCCACAAACTCACTATTAATTGAGGTGATCAATCAATCAATCAATCATTTGGGATTTAAGGTGCCCATATCCACAAAAAAAACGTGATCAAAGACACCAGAGAAATCAATCCAAAAAATATAAGCTGCTGGCTATTTTGACAGACTGCTGCCTAGTTAGAGAACAGGAAAGTTTTCAGCTTTCTCTTGAAGACAAGGATAGTGCTGCTCTCACGAATTTCCTGTGGTAGCCCGTTCCACAGGCGCGGCGCAACACCAGCAAAAGCCCTGTCTCCAGAGGAAGCCATCCTGCTGCGTGGTTGCACCAGCAGCAGTCTGTCCGAGGAACGCAATGATCGGGACGGGTTATACATTGTTAGAAGATCTTGCAAATAAGCTGGCGCAACACCATTTATGCATTTAAATGTTAGCAACAGAACTTTGAATTTAATTCTGCTGGCTACGGGCAACCAGTGGAGGTCACGGAGAATGGGAGAAATATGATCTGATCTTGCAACTCCAGTCACCATCCTCGATGCACAATTCTGGACCCTTTGCAATGAAGCAACACTCTGCTGAGGTAAACCAATCAGCAGTGCACTCAGCCCATCCAATTTGGATGTCACGAATGCATTTACAAGCGTAGCAGTTGCATCAGGGGTCAGAAACTTTCTGATCAGACCAATGTTGTGCAGGTGATAATAACTGAACCTGCAGATAGATCGTATATGGTGGTTCATTGAGACATGTTCGTCAAACAACGCGCCTATATTTCTAGCCAAAGAGACTGCAGCAATGTTTTGGTCACCAATCTTGACAGATGTTGGATGGACAGCACACACAAGGCAGGGGACAATGTGGATATGAGCAGATCAACTGACCTTGAAATAGTGGGCAGTGCTCGGGCAGTGCTCAGGCAGTGGTTTAGAAAGCGTCAGTGGTCAAGAGTCGGGTTTCATGGGGGTGAATCCCAGGGGTAGTTCGCGAGGAATAAGAGATGGTCTGCGTTCAATAAGTGAATTGTACTTGGGTTTTGTGTGTATCTTCGCTGATACCCTCCCAACCAATGTCGAGATTACACATAATGCAGGCGACACTGTGGTTATGAAGGGACTTAGACTTGACGTAAAATCTATAGTTCATTCGTACACACTGTCAGTGCATATAACGTTTTGCCATATCAAATTTTACTAAACGTTTATATACATATATCAACGTTTTAAGTCGAACTTTAATGTTGTATTCTAGTGAAGGTAATCTTGCAATGTAACATATCGTAACCTAAGAAAAGTGACATGATGCAAAGGCTCTCGTCCAGATACAAGCTGTTAAATAAATAGATGCTGGTCTTTCTAAATATATTATATTCGATTGCTTCTGTAGACCAGTAATATTTGCTTTCGATATTTTAATCAAAGACATCAAAAGGCTTACATATTGCCAAGTATGGTCAATGCTGCGATCACACCGTAAAGGGTAAAGTACAATGCAGATAATTCCTTCGATACTTTTTTCTCCTGTTTCTTTCTTTAGCTATTCTGAAGCTGTTTTGCGTTTTTACAATTTTGCTTGAACTCTTGAAGAAAAATGCATCAATATGGCCAGCTCCTGCCTATAGTCCTACATTACTTACATGAAATAATTTACCACTACACTCAGCGCAAGTTTGATAAAGTTACTCAATATAAAATGAGACCCTCTGCTCTCGCTGTGCGAAATAATCCACTCCCTGTCAAAATGTAGCTATTGTAGGCTACCGTTCCGTGGAGCAGCGAAATGCGTTCCAAATAAAATCAGAAGCCAAGCTCGATCTCTTTGACATGACGAGGCGGAACCTTAAAGCGGTATGTTAGTGTAGGCCATCTTGCAATGTGACATATTGCATCCTCCGCAGAAAAGTGACATGATGCACAGACTTGTGTCCAGATACAAATTGTAACACAAGTAACTGCTGATCTTGCTGAAAATTTAATATTCGAATTCCTGCGAAGACTACTTGTGTTTGCTGCCGATATTTTGGTGAAAAACGTCACATACGTATTACCTGAAATAGATATTTCAATTCATTGAATATGTCGACCGGAGTGCGCCGTCTTGTCTTACCAATTTTGCGGGGAAGGTCGTCAATAAAAATTTTGATGTTGACCATGACCTATACATGCTTCCCGAAATTGGTGGCTTGCATTGGAACTAACTTTTTCCCCCTTGTCCGTCATCAAAGGCATTCAAGTGTGTTGGTCAACCATGACTATCTCCTTTGTCCCTCCACCATAAGGCCTAGTTTCCCCTTATGACATCACTATTTCGGACACTCAGCGCCCCATTTCTGGAAAGGTGTATAGGCACCTGTCCAGATTACGGATGGCAATTTATCACCTTGTATCATGCAATGTCCGATGCAGCAGTAGATTATTGCTGACAATATTTTTTTTTGATTGCGATATCATGGTGCGGTGCACTCATCGGAGAATACCTGTACATTGACGGGTGATTTCAAAGTTGGTGTTCAGTGGTGTTAGTGTTAGTGTTGGCTGACAGTGTTGGTGTCTTCTCAGAGCCCAAAACAGCATGGCAGCTGCTGACACCAGCTCTTGACACTGGTGTGAACATCAGTGTTTATTCAACAACAGGGCCCATATTCATAAATTACTGTTTTTAACTGAAGTGCCATAAAACCCTAAATGGTCATCTTCCCTAAGTTCCCGCCCCACCTAAAATGGGATGCATAAAATACTCAACCAGGTTGACCACTTAAGTTTGAGTGCACCAATAATCTTTCTTCAAAAGACCAGTCTCATATTTCTTGTTGATTTGTGCCTATGAATTAATTCGATATTCATTGATCGTTGGCCATCAAATGTGCAAATTACAAATCAATTTCTGTACACCAGAGCAGCTATATTGAATAGGAAGAGACACACGTGCCTCAGAAATGTTGCTGGACAATGTGATTTCTTGTTGCAATTGCATTTGCATCTCCAAATGGTACGACATTCTCTTCATCGTTCCTATCATCATCGGGTTGTGGCCGATGTTTGATATCCTCTTTGTCTACTGGATCGAAATCCGAAAGAGCTCTGTTGAAAGCAATATTGTGCAACATTGCACTCGTAGCAATAATTGCACTGGCTTTCACCGGTGCATAACGCAGATATCCATGCAGGCAGTGGAATCGCCTTTTCCCTTGGCCGATGTCCCGTTCAACCAAACACCGAGTTTTGTAGTGAGACCGATTGTACCGTCGTTGCCCGGGTGTGTGAGGGTTCAAGAATGGTGTCATCAGTCAAGGTGGCAATGGATCCCCACTGTCATCATGAATGACTGCATCGCCTTCCGGTGCTCCGTTAAACCAAACACGGAGTTTTCCTGTGAGACCGAATGTACCGTCGTTGCCCGGGGGCCTTAGGGTTCAAAAATGGTATCATCAGCCAAGGCCGCAATGGATACCCACGGTCACCAAGGATGATCTCATCCCCTTCCCAAGGTCTCATGATATCGATTTCTGCGCTCTCTCTGAGCACAACGGGGTTATGGGTGCTAGTGGGCCATCTAATCACAACATTGATAAACCTAAAATTTGCATTGAAAAAAACGTCGACATTGATGGAATACGAGTCTTCTCCTGTTACATATTATCTCCACTCGTGAAACGAAGGTCGTAGTATCCAAATATGTGTTCCATGAACCACACCGATGATATCGGGAAATCGTGCAGTCGGATTAATTGTTTGCCGATCAAATCGACATCGCTGATACAATTCTATGTCGTTGTAGATGTCCGGTGGATTTGCATGTAATGTAAATGGTGTGCAGAAAGCATGAGTTGAGTGGATCACCGCTTGTCAAAAGTGCTGGCTGTGTGTGAATCCAAACCTTAAACATGTTTAAGAGAGTGTGTGATGCTAATAGAACATAATGTTAGCGTAGTCGGCTTTGTTGCTATAACCTGTCAGATTTCAGATTATTGGGGTTATTTTGATGGATTAGTTCAATTGTTCACAGCCAGTCTGATTTTTTAGCGCTAATAACTACGTTATCGTTCGTTCAAGGGATATCGTAATAGTAAGGGACTTTCCTGTAATTCCAGGTCCAACAATCGTGTTATGCAATGCAGCCACTGCGGCGTCTCCAACGGGAATGGAAAACATGGTTGTTGACGTGGTTTGTCCCTCGTGTCGAGGATGAGCAATCGGCATCTGCATTTTGGGGCTTCACATGATTCACTTGATGCGGAAGATAAAATGATAATGATATATATGGATAACTTAATTTTGAAACAAGGCCATTATTAAAATAATTTATTATAGCAAATGAATACACGGTATGTCCTCGTCAATACCGGTAGCCTATCATTTATGTACTATAATAGTAGGACTCAGTAGGCCCTGGTCCCGCCTTTATTGTGACTTGTCATGCACAATCTGCAAAGCGCCGCTTCCCATACCGCCCTAAAACATTTGGCCATATGAATAAAAACTAGCATTTGCTTTTACTACCGATTTTGAAGCATTTGCTTGTACTCATGAATAAAACCATATAGCAAATGTTAGGAAAATGAAAGTTTTGCTTCAAGTCAAAGCAAATGCTATTTAGCATCTAGGGTTTGCTTCGTAATGAAGTAAATGCTTGTCTCGATATGAATAAAGTGTAGCTTATGCTTTTTACTTGGTAGGAAATGCTTCGATTTTTTAAGGTTGCTCCAGAGCAGACTTGAAAGTCGAAGTAAATGGTTGGTCATCATCGCTATGGCTGGTTTTATGCGTGTTCATCAGAAAAAGGTGTATTTGCCGCGAAGGGCATGTCTTGTAGGGACATATCGTTTACTGTATTAATTTGATGAGGACCACGTGCAGTGGATGGCGGAGCATTTTCTTATTGATTCGAGGGAAACTCGAGCTGGGTGTTTGAGTGCAAGACACCAAATGGAAGTTTTTCTTCGGTATTTGGGAGACCCGGGATTTTAATCTGGCGTGGCAGAGGACAAAGGAATCCATCAAAGCACTGTTTCCAAAACATTTGCGAAAGTCTTATCTCAGGTGACGGAAAAAGCAAGGCTCTGGATAAAATGTCCAACTTCCCAGATGGAATACGTCATTCGCAGCAACTCTGGCAGCAGAAGTACCAGATTCTGGGTACTGTCGGTTCACTGGACTGTTCACATGTTAAAATTCTAAAACCAGATGGACCCCGCGGACATGGAGACGAGTACATCAACAGAAAAGGCTTGGCCTCCATCAACGTTCAAGCAACGTGTGATTCCGCCGAACACTTTATAAGCATGGATGCAAAATGGCCAGGTTCCGTGCACGACAGTAGAAATTGGAAAAACTCAGATGTTGGAAGGTTTATTACACACTCGCCTCATCACGGCAGGTGCACTCCTCCTCGGAGACCAGGGTTACGGAATTGCACCCTGGTTACTGACTCCGTATGAAAATCCAGTTACACCAGAAGAAAAAAGATTCAACAGAATCCATGCGCATGAAAGGGTTGTAATAGAGAGATGCTTCGGGCAGGTAAAGCGCAGATTCCCTATCCTGGCCAGCCAAGTAAGGCTTCCTTTACATAAAGTTCCAAGCGTCATCGTAGCGTGCTTTATGCTGCACAATGTGGCAAAGTATTTGAATGATTGATATGAGGACTTCACCGATGTTGCAGAAGACATTGACAGCGACGACGACGAGTCGGATGGTGATGGCAATGATGATGTTGACGCTAGGATGCAGTAACTAGGACAGGACAAACGACGCACTATCGCGGAACTCCTTGATTAAACCTGGAGGTCGGATTCAGGTAAAGTTTAGGTGGTTAACACTGTCTGAGCAACGTGACTTGAAGATGACAAGAGCTCAGAACTATTACCTTCTGGAATGATCAGGGCAAAAATATGTAACACCAGAAAGAGCTGGCTCGCTTAATTGTAATCATTCGTTGGAAATGCGATTATATTTCCATTTGAACTTACCTTTCACACAACTGATGGTTGGATTCGTGTCTGCCTCCATCATCGTCAACAGCATCCTTTCCCACTTTTTCATAACGATCGCTCGATTTCCTGTTCAGCCTTAATATCAGCCTTCATGTTATTTATCTTCTTCAGCAGTTGTTTTTCATCTAAATGTTATCCTCCTGCCTTCTTGTATTTCTGCAAGAATTCCTTTTGCGCAACACTTTTCGCTCTTTTATTTTTGGGAGCTGAGACTTACTCAAAAGTACTGGGAATTCCCTCAAGACAGACACGAAAGTCATCTGGCGGTCGAAAGCCGCTGTATCTCCCGAATTGTCGACAGATGAATCCGATTCTGACATCTTTTGAGCAGTAGGCCTACAAGCGAGTATTCCACAGGTCACACACACGCATTATGCCGTCAAAACATAACCTCATGACCTCAACGAACAATACCAAAACCACAAGATGAAATAGATCACCACCGGTTCAAATCGTACCTACCGCACAGTCCATTCATCCGAAATTCGACATCGGGATTGACCCTCAAGCACTTACTTGAAAATTTCTAGCAAAGCATTTGCTTTATTAATTCGAAAACAAGCATAATCTTTTACTTTTAGCAAATGCTGCTTCTACTTGAAGCATTTGCTTGCAAGCAAATGCTAGTTTTTATTCATATGGCCCATTGACTAACAAAACATTAGAAATACCCGCTGGTGTGGCTTACAGATCTTTAGCCAATGACTGTGACGACCTGTGCACACAATAACATTTAAATAACACTGTTCATGGAGCATAAATAGCCAATTATAATACATGCAATATATGGCACCCCAAGAGTCCTCTTCAAAAATGGCACCTGATACCGGTATTCACGAGGACGACCTGTAATACTAACCTAGTGCATCCGTTGGTTTCCAGGGACAACCATTTCTGAACCGACCAAATACTCTGTAGGATATGAACTTAGAGAAGACGCTAAAACAGGCAATGAGTGTTCCTCTGCGACATCCTGCAAAAAAATGTATTAATGTTGGACCAGGTCTATTGAGAATTTTTGCAGCAGGCCTGAAATATCTCGACATTTCTGTTACTGGGTGATATGTGAGTATAAAGATCCGATTACTTTCATAGCCCTTCCAATAAACCACAGCTCTTTGTCGGTTAAACGACAAACTAACGGCGACGGTCACCCAGGAGCTTATATGCTCAGGACATGCTTTATTGCCTGGGAGACTTTCACAAATTCCAGGCTTGAACATATCTTGATCGTTCATACCTATCCGAACTCTTAATTGAAATAGTGGCTGGATTGTCATCTTCACGTCAACTGTATTTTGCCACTTGAATTTTAAAATGTCTCCCCGGAATTTGCTTCCTGGATATATATCAAAGACAAACGTGAACCCATCATTTATAGAGTGTATAAGTATTCTGCATATGCATGTATGGGCAGTTCTGGGGTATCCAGTCGGTCCCTTGGCAAACTTAGTTTGAGGTCCATATTTCGATTCACAATGATGTGAATATAGGTTTTTAAATCTTTCTTTTAGAGGTGCCTTTTTTAGGTCGTAATATTGCGTAAACGGCCATATAGCTAAAATATTGATTAAGTATCATGTAAGCGTTATCAAATTAAAGATCTTCCAGAAAATTAGTGACTTCGACTATACATGGTATAGAACTGACCAATGCCAATGATTCTAATAAGTTCTGAATAACACCATAGGGAATGAGAGCAACGTCCTCCTCGTACAGCCTTCCTGTAATGCAAAACGCATGATTGAGTCGTCCATACATTTCTAGCTCGTTTAAGTCCCGCTGTAAGTTTTCTTTATTTCGATGAAAAACTAGGCAAAATAAATGTGCATTTCAATAGAAAATGCATTGGGCCGAACATACATGCACCACTACTTATACCGTTTGGTTCATTTTAAAGTGATCATTGCACAGTTAGCGGAAAGACGCCGCTATTTGACGTTACCTTCGCCGTCATCTCGGAGCTGTTCGGATCCACTTCGAAATACGCCTGTTTGGACGCTTACCTGTCAAACCGTGTACCGTACACGTACTGAACATTAAAGCATAAACGGCAACGACTATCATCAAGATGAAACCAATTGGTAACTGACCGCTTATCAAACTGCCCATGGTCGCTTTCGATATCCGTTGAGCTTCGTTATATAGGTATGACAGGCGACTTCAACATTGTCACTCACCATTGTAAATCATTGTAAAATGGCCATCGGGAAACGTTAAGGTTTCTTGATCGGTCATCATCGCGTAGAAACCCAAAAACTAGCAAAATACTACTGTGACGGGCAGTATAATGTCACTAGAAATCCCAACTACACTCATGGAAATCGTTCTTATTATATTATTTTCATTTAAAAACAGCTATTTTTCGAGCTATGTTACTCATAGTGACGGACGTGTACGATCTTTCCGTTGATCTGATGTAGATTTTTCTGCTGGGAATCCAAACCTGAGAGGTGGATATTCTTCAGTCAACCAACAATTATTTTTAAAAAACTCACCAGAGCTTTCCAGGAACATCCATTTCCCTTTGTCAATGATCTTCGGAACGAGGCTGTTTGCTAAAATACTGTGAGTTGGCTGAGGAATATTCACCTCACGGATCTTCTCGTTGCTTATAGCCCCGCCCAATGCAGTCTCAAACGAACATGACGAAATGCTCGCACTCACAAGGAACTCATTAAATGTACACCGTCGAGAAAGGTTTCAGCCGGCCCTAACAATATCCTTGCCCAGGTTCACCGAGACAAACGGCGCGAGAATTGGTTGAAGGGCGTACGATGGTAGTAGGAGATGTTCTATGACCAACACACGTATTATCTTCTCTTCTGAAATGGCTGTGTTGAGTTTGCTTTCATGGTTGTATAGATTGATAATTGTTCTAGAATTTTCAATTTCTATTGTCACTAGCTGCTAATGTAACAATTGCCTTAATTTATAGTGACACTTTGTAACATTTTCCATTAAAAAGACTATTTGCCCAAGGCATCCTTTATTATCATCTGATAATAACATATGAAAAAGCTGAAACAGAGGGCTTGTGGGATTCGACTCGATGACTCGACGACGCGATGGCTCGATGACGCGATCGTTGCTATGGATTTTGCTAAAATACGGAATCCCATGATCCTGGTCTCCGGGCTACCGCTGCAACAGCAAAGGTTTTAGCTCGGCCTTCCCATTCCCTGCTACGGTATGTGGAAGGATGTGCCCCCCCCCCCCCCAGCCATGGCCACTGGAGATTGGTCCCCGCGATTGATTTTGATATTTAAAGGACTCGCGGAAGTTTCATAGCATGCAAAATGACCGGAGATTTAATTGACAAACAAGCTTCTAGTGGCCATCGTCAGATGTCATGTGGTAGTCTGTCAACAATCGGAATTTCGCATATGTGCAGTTTTTTAGACTCAGTCCCTCAGTCCCTCTTCCGTCCCTTGACATCTGCCCCCCCCCCCCCCCCCCAATACATCAGCCCCTATACATGCTTTCCGAAATTGGTGGCTTGCATTGGAACTAACTTTTTCCCCCCCCCCCCCCCCCCCCCCCCCCCCCACACACACACACACTTCCATAGTCAAGGGGGCCGCAGGCGCGTTCCCGATTTTTCGGGAAAAGGGGGTTAATTTTCACTCTTGTTTCGGGGAAAAATCCCCGAAAAATCAATAAATAGGGGTGTTATTACTGCTATTTTCCCTTCAAAAACTGAAAATAGGGGTATATTTTCTCATGTTTTCCTTCCCTGGGTCTTCTTCCCCGAAAAGATTTTTAAAAAGCCCGTTTTACGGGCCGTTTTATCCCCGGTTAAAATTAATTGGAAATCTACAAGTTGGCCTGAGGACATGTATGGGCTGACCCTTCCTTTAGGGGGTAGGGATCCAAGACTCCCTTCAATTAGGGGGTAGGGATCCAATACTCCCTTCAATTAGGGGGGTAAGATCAAATCCTTCCTTCAAATAGGGGGTCAATTTCCTCACAAAAGCCCGCAAATAGGGGGTACAAAAAAATGCTGTTTCCTTCCATTAGGGGGTGATTTTAAAACTTGGGAACAAGCCTATGTACCCCCTAAATAAGGGGAGTGGGGGGGGGGCGGGCTTCTTCCCCCTTGTCCGTCATTAAAGGCATTCAAGTGTGTTGGTCAACCATGACTATCTCCTTTGTCCCTCCACCACAGGCCTAGTTTCCCCTTATGACATCACTATTTCGGACACTCAGCGCCCCATTTCTGGAAAGGGGTATAGGGCATTTAATATTGCCGTGCTGAACGGATATCTAGAGCCAACCTTGTCTCCAGGAACTCGCGTGTCATTTTAACATTGGAATTTCTGCTCGTAAAGAACCTGGGTAGGAGGTTGATCTGAACCAGCTATATTTAGGTGTATTTAGCTGTATTGACGGTAAGATACCAGTGGCTTGCATAGCAACATGGCGCATGGTTTTATCAAAAATGCGAACTTGTAGGAAACGAAAAATGGTCGGATTAGATACGGTGAAAACAGCTGGAAAGGGGTTGGTAATGATCGGTTCTTTTTTATTTTCCTCCACTTATGATTCTATGTATAAATTACAGTCCAAGCAGTGATATTCTTTAAAAAGATTCCAACTTGATCGCGTCATCGAGTCATCGCGTCGTCGAGTCATCGAGTCGAATACCACAAGCCAAACAGAGTATCCCTAAAGCGGCGTTGCGAAAACACGGAACGGAACGGAACGGAATAATGTTACGGAATAGGGTGAAAATCCGGTCTGTAGTTTATAACTACCTAAAAAGGCAAGGTTGAGCGCTCAAAATATAGTTCCAGGTTTCGAGTTTATTTTTGTGGTCTATTTCTCAGCTACATCGTAGCTAAGAGTGTAGTGACTAACGAAGAGTCGATTCTTAGCCATTTAACGTCGCGATGATCATGTCTTGACATGCATGCCACCTGTTTACGCGGCCTATTTAGGTTATTTCCTCTCTTATACTTCAATAAGACCGCAGGCCTTCCTCCTATAAATGTTTTTTAGTTCACAAGTTCATGCTGATCCTCCTAAATTTTGTTATGCGGTGCTGTTGAAGTGGCAAAAACAATCCGACAAGTATTCCGTAACATTATTCCGTTCCGTGTTTTCGCAACGCCGTCCCAAAAGGCAATGTATGAGTATCCATGTATGTGCTATAGTTGGATTTATACAGATGATTTTATCAAAAAGATGGAGAGACAATCTTCATTAATACAATGTACATTCATGTACGGTAATGCACTTCGAAACGTCCCGTCTAAAAGATACTATACAAATGATCTCTCTGGTGTGTGGGCGTGCGTGCGCCTGTGTCAGGGGGGGGGGGGCTGGGATGGAAGGGGGATTTGTCAGTCGATGGGGGGGGGGGGGGCTGTGGTAGTATATTGACCTCTTGTTTTCACGTTCTTATGCCCCGAAAGGATATATTGGGTAACCGTATAATAGGAAGATATAGATCGCGAGAGAGGAGTGATTACCAAGCAACTCCTCGAAACAGCAGCTCAAGTACTTCATATAATTATCATTAGTGTGTTATAGATATACAATGTTCATGCGATCACGAAAATCATGCTTTATTATTATTATTCAAGCGGGCCACCCTAGATTAGCGCATGATAATTGCCACGACTACCCCCGCTGAACCTGTTCGTTGTAGTGTATATTTGATGAAGTATCACATGACTCCACGTGTGCAGGGAACGCGGGTATACACATCTTAGACAAAGGAAAAGTGATGAGAAAATAATAATGGTCAACAAGCCGGTCCTTCCGAATATCAGTCACGTGACCGGCTGACTGGTAGCCTCAATGAACTGGAGACTTTGATACTTTAATATGGGCGCTCATAACCTACGAATCGTGAATTAAAAAATCAATTTGACAGGTCGAGAAGGTGAAGGTCGTTCAAAGATACAGATGGTCCTCTCAAACACGGCTTAGGTCGTGACACGCACAGAAACAGGTGAGTTTTTTTTCAATTTTACTTCAAATTTAGTCGAAACCTGAGATATAATAACTTTCTGTACAGTACGATAGCCCGGGAAAGTTGCCTTGATTCATATTGTAGCGACCCTGTGTGTAGTTCCGCCATTCCTACTGGTATATGTCTAGCTATATAATTAAGACCATATCATTTAAACGCAATGTATCGCACAGTTCCCAGCGCGATGTTCCTGAGTATTCGTACTGTATTTCTTTCTTTCTTGGGAATGTCTGCAAGATCATGTTGAACAACTCTTTTAGTCAACAATCTTGTCTGTGTTCTGGAAGTTGCAAAAAAGCACATTCCAGTCTAAATTTATCAACTGTAACACAATTATTGTCTATCTTATAACATTGTACATTTATCTTTACCATGGATAGATTAGTACATGTTATCGTCACTAATAAAAAGAATGAATCAGTGAATAGTATGCGTATCTAAGATAAGTCAAGGGGGTCCGTTTTGCCCGATGGATAGGCGCTTTCCAAAAATTAAGGGATTTTCGTGTTCACTTTTAGAGCTGCCTTTCAGCTTTGGGTATTGTCACGGTCAAAGTCAAAGATTTTTCCGAAAAGGGGGTCACTTGCACCACGGGCCTCTTGCCTCTGCCTAAAGATAAGTTTATTATTTATTTTTGTTGCAAAAAACAGTTAGTGTATCAACGTATATATACACAGCATTGCGTTAGTACAAAAATAATTTCTGTTATAGATCTAGCAATAGCATAATACATTTAATCATGCACATTCAAACAATATTTCAAAATCAATTCAAGATCGATCTCGCCGAACCTTTCTGGTCGATATGGATGATACTCCTGACCAGATGCTCCAATTACATTACCATGCACTCATCTAAGGGGACATGCACGACGTAAGATTTTTCAATTCGAAAACTACTGCCAACAGGACAGTGACTCCTCCTAACAAAATCATTGAAAAAAACATTGCACTGCAATAAACAATGCACTAGAACGCAATCTTAACGTTAGTCGACCTGGCTGAATTCGCGAGCGATGTCCAAAACCACCTCAAAATTTAACGAGCATAAACAATTAATCATTTATTTGAGATCAGCATATTGTGTGACACTACATGTCATCACACTACTAACATAAGTGCCTAACGCACTTTTGGCCAAATTGGTTTTTTTTTACAGAAATGGCTCCCCATAGTAAGCAGCACAATCTGGACTATATGCCTAAGTCAAACAACCGATTACGTCGCAGATTACTTAAAACAGGCATTTTCGCCAACTCAAGCATCTGACATAGGCATTTTTCTAGTTCTTTCTTTTGCCGTGACATAAGCATTTGTTGGACATTGCCTAAGTCAGTGATGGAAAGTGCCTATGAAAATAAGCATTATGTTATATTATTGGTGTGATGTGGTGGTGCATGGTGACGATCATGAATGTTATTCCACAATCACCTATACCACGACAGAGTAGTCGAATCTTTGGTTCAAATTGAAAATGCCCATTGACTATAATTTCAAACAATGCCTATTTTGCAGACCGATCGAGATAGGAACAATATAAAGGGTAGATAAAAAACGCGCCGAACTTCACGGGTTTATTATTACTACAAAGGCAACCAGTCTATGAAAATGAGATTTGATGAATAATAGGCCCTGTTTGTTCTCAACATAATTCTACATTTTGCTTATGATAAGCTTGAAAATTTTAGATTTATGGAAAATTCAAATGCTGTATCAAAAAATCACAGCAATACTCTCGTCAAGATCAAATGTTATTCCAAAATCTCAAAAGGCACCCGGCCAGTCCCAATGAAAATGCATGTATATTTCCCCCACAGCATGTGTAAATTTATGTTTTGATAATTATGGGTTTTGAAGTTATGTCAATATCATTGCTTGTGGATCACCTTTGCAAATTAAACAAAGTGATGATTTGGCCTACTATCCTGGTTCCATTCTGCCCTCAGCCTCTCCTACCGTACACCAAGGTCTACTGTAGAGTGTCACGCAGAAACGCTCATCACGCTTTGGGGTATTTATCCTCCAAGGAGAATGAGCAATTTTGCGTCTTCCTAGGGGATGTGTACTCTTCCAAGGGCTGAAGAAAAAAAAGCTGTTCTTGCGTTCGCCTCTTTCTTTACAGTGACCATGAGGCCAATACCTATTTCAGTGGCCGTCTTGGCCGCAGGCCTACTCGTGGCAACAGTTGGTAAGTAAAAAAAGCGTTAAAAACTGTATTCCTACTGAATGAAGTATTACCGTTTTTGTCTACGTGTATATGGAAATAAAAGTGCATGTTTCGATTCCAAGACAAATCCAAACAAACCGAGGAGAAATTAACCCTCCTTATTTGATATTTTACTCTTCGTCTTATCCAAGCAAGAGTGTTCTTTATCGAAACCCGTACAGTATACAATGCCTGATCAAAAACAAACTGAACGACCATATTCCTCTATTGCGGACACCCATGGGACTTACAAGTGCTGTCCTCAATAGCGAGATATCCTGATGAGAGAGATCAAATTAAATGGAAACAACCAATTTGGGGCCAAAACTAGTGTCGTTTATAGAGTGTCCTTAGAATAAAGAGGTGTCCGCGGAGCACAGCACGTTAACCAACAAGACCCAAAGCACCAGAATCAGTCGGATGCCTAGAAGGAAAAAACGAGCGAGATATCTCAATTTGTTTCGTCGTTCTATCTTATGATGCAAAATCTTGAGTTATTTTAAAGTTGTCTTAATTCAGTTCTATTTGCCACTCATTTTAACCCCGACTTTACTTCACAAAATTGGTTCTGATGCTCAAAATACTCGACCGAATCGAGATATCGTGGTTTCATGTTTCCTCTGAATACAGTTCATCCATTGGTACTGGTACTTCGATTCTGAAGGTGATGAAAATGAGCTCGTTCGAGTTTTTGTCACCATGTATCTATGTCGTAATCAAGGTCTGAGTTTATCAGTTTATCTTTAAATCAGTGTTTCCCTTTCAACTGAGTTGTATTATCATGATTTTTGGTCAAAGGTCGCGTTTCCCGATTATGTTATAAAAAACGCACTTTTTCCTGATAATGTATACGTGTCTTTTGACTTTTACATTCCAGCCAACAGCATAGAGGGAGCTTCAGGTAATTCTATATTGGTCGGGATGATATCATATTAATGTAGAGCGCATGCGTGGACGCTCCCCATTCGCACTGATACCTACACTCATAAATAATTTTGAGTTGTTGAGCTTTTGAAAAAGCTTCAAGGGTTTTTACGCCAACACAAATATGCACCCCATAGAGGTCTTTTAGAGAAGTGACCCCCCGCAAAAAAAAATCTTTTACCATGGCCAAATGTATCTATAATCTGACCCCGACTCATGACTATTCGGCGACCATTCTCTTGGTTCTTTACACTTTGCATACTAAAAGGTCGTGGGTGAAACTCCGCCAGTGTGTTACAACTTGACGTATCTATATTTTTCATCGAGTTAATTCCCCCCAAGGTCCGCAATTGAACCTTATTTCAAGTTGTAGCAATCATCAACAAGTTAATAGCAACAACTTAGAAGAAGAAAATGTAGAGGGCGGTGTATCATCTGTCAGCGTTTCCCGTAGTTCAGTGCTTCCTTCATTGTGACCAGAAGTCACAGAACAAGAATACCACTATTCAAACAACAACCATTCGAGGCCTGACATAGGGAGTTTTCGCAAATCTCCCGAAACGCCAACGCGAACGCCTATCCCTTTGTTCTACGCCGTGGTCAGGGATCATACATGAAATAGGCTTTCACGTTCGCGTTTCGGTGGCTTTGCGAAAACTTTGTATTGTTGGAAATCACTGACAGAGAGTTAAGCACAGATACACTAATGGATATTAGGGAGTTTTTGCAAAGGGCCCCCGAAACGTCAACGCAATTGTCCGATATCGTTATCAGGTAGGCGAACAACGAGATAGGCGTTCACGTTGGCGTTTCATGGATTTGCGAAAACTCATTGTTAACTCCGAAAGCGCTAATTGTAAACACAAAACGCTGATTATGTATCATCATAATTCTACGTTAAGAAGATAATCACTCAAACGGAAAGTACATGTAGTAATATTAAACCTTATTTTTTCCTCTTCTAGTGCTCGGGAAGATGTTACGAATGAAAAGAGGCATGCACGGCGTGGTCAGGTTGCCATACCACGTTGATGTCGACAAGAAGGCAAGAGCCGGTGAGTCGCATAACATGGCAAAACTGCAGTGGTAACTTGTAATGATTACTGCAATTACCACACAGTATATGTAACACCCAAAATATTGCCCCAGTTGCTGAATTGGCGTTTGGGACAAACGTTACTGTTAGCTCAACTGAGCGTTATCTCTTTTAAATTCCATTAGCAATTATAGTGGCTTTAGGGCGATACTGCAAACGCTAATCGAGCAACGGGGTCCTAACTCGGCGTATACATGCTTACTAGTTCCAGTTAAAAGACGTTTTATTGATCGTCCCTATATTATTCACAAACAGCTCAGATGTGATAAAACAGAAAACATTGTTGGGCCTACGTCGTTAGCCTCTTAATTCCAGGCGCCGAGTCCAACCATCCTCGCAGTGGCCCGCCTCCTCGTCCCTTGAGCGAAACCAGTAATCGGAACACAGCCTGCGGTGGAGGCTGGGAAATGACCAAATGCGCTTTCCTATCAATTGAGCGCTGAATGGAGAAGCCCATGACCGGCGGGCCCATGACATTTGACTGTAAAGTTGGCTATGAGAGGCTTTTGATAATCGAGTCGCATTCCGTATGGGCCGGTATTGAATGAAAAATACAATTTTATCATTGCTGCTTCAATCTTAATCTGTGATTTGTCTTTGTGCCTTTTCCAGAATGTCATGCGAAGCACCTTATCTATAACTCCTCCACTCGCAAGTGCTGCGCCAGGTCGGAATATTACTATGAAGGGACTGGGAAGTGTATGAGCGTGTGTAAGTCAAACAGATCGGCATGAGGGGTGTTGTGGTGACGTCAGCGCCAAAGGCAGATCAACTCCTAAACATTCCATCATGCACACGTTGACCGTTTACAATAACGACATGCAATCACAGGAACTGGTGTGATCACATAACCTCCTCTAGCAGAACATGGCTAGAAATGGTCAGCGCGGAAATGAAATTCATCAGCGTATTGATGGAGGAGGAGAGTCGATTTGACCGTTTCTCAATAATAAAATTATAGTGGAACCTTTTAACATCAAAATACTCAGCTAGCTCACATTCTATAGCCCCACCGCCGAATAGAAGGTCCCCTAAGAATGTACATCTGCGACCATGTCGTGAGACAGCAAGGGGCGAATTGCAAATTTTGAGGTAAGGTGGTGGTCAAGCAGCATTTCGTTCCATTCTGAGAAAATAGGTAAAAAGCAATGGAAAATGCACTATGGCAGTCAAGTTCAATGCTTCATACTGCCTTTTTTGCTATATCAAATTTTGCCATGGAGCTCGAAGATGTGTCCAGTGTGGAGGTAAAAACTTGATGGCATTGCGTCATTTATGAGTACAAAGTATTTTTACATCCTGATTTCCTGATATGATGACGTTTTTTGTTGCAGTGCCAAAAGGAATGTGTCCGAAGGGCAAAAAAATAGACTGGACCAGGGGGTTGTACCATTCGCCTCTATGCATCAACGGTGAGTAGAGATGATTGACAACCACGCCGGTGGACGTTTTCAGTGTGGGCCGAGTCGGAGTGTTTACCCTCATTGTTTGGGATCGCTGAAAGACTGATTGACACTTTTTCTCTGTTTCACCGATTGACAATGGTTGAGACGTCGTGGTCTCTTTGCTGTGAATTGTTTTGAAACACTGAAATATGTTGAACAACCAGAAACGGACACCATTTTAGTCGCATACTTAAGTGATGTTCGGCTCCATAAGGTTTGACGATTTCATTTTTAGTCGAATACTTGCTTCATTTCGTTCTACATTATGAACATGTATGGACTGTTGATGGGTATAATTCTAATTACCGTAAAATGGAGTGAAATTGATACTTAGTGTAGTTGTCCAACCTCCCCAAATATGTAGGCCAAGAGGTACGGTTGGGGCAATTTAATCCAAAGGGCCATCATTTAACGCATGTTTGTAAAATAATTAATGTAAAATAGAAGGTTCATCGTGTCTGTATGGTTCAAACTGTGGAATAAAAAAGTATGGGCCAATTTCTTCACCCCTCCTTTTGGTCCAATTTTACTCTATTCTGGTCCATTTTCGCTCCATCTTACGGCATCTCTGGTCTCATCACTTTGCAGATAACGACAAAGCGGCAAAACAATTGGCAGAAAAGCCTGTGTTAAACGGGCAAGAGAAGAAATACATGAGAAAAATACTGACTCCGAAAGGAAAGCCCGCCAAACATCAGGTCGCCAAGACCAAGAAGCACCTGACCAAAGATCAGAAGAAAAAACTTGACATAAAGAAAGCGCAAATGGCCGCGTTCAAAGCTATGCAAAAGGCCAACAGAAAGAAGCAGAAAGCAAACAAGACGAAGACGGCAGGGGAAGAGGCAAACAAACAAGAAGAAGAAGGCAAACAAAAAGAAAAAGGCAAACAAAAAAAGATGAATGCCAAGAAATCGTAGACACTTCAGCTACTGTGAAAGTAAGCAGGAGCCGTCGCGACTTGCCAGATGGTAAATGCACAGGCATGACAGGGACCACCACACCGTGACAGCCGATTTGTTTTTTCAGTGTTTGTTAGAATCTGTCAAAAGAGATGTGCCGACGGAAAAAAACATTCATTTCTAGGTAATGGGTTTCAGTTGCCATTCGTCTTAATCTGTTTTCAAACCAGGTGGGACATCTTCTTAAGGGGACACTGATTTATCTTTCATCCCTATCATTATTAGGTGCCATTACTTGTCACCTTTTCGATTTACAAATCTTTGTCGATATGGACTCGATCAGATGAAACCTTTAATTCCCTGCTGTGCGCTACGTTTAGTTGTCTTCAACTAAACGTAGCCTAATACTATTAGGCCCCACTTGGTGGCGCTAAAGCAGTCACTACCGGGGGCCTAATTGACAACTTTCTTTTTGTTTTCCGCGACAGAATTTTGTCGTGGCACGATCTTCGGCTGGAAATAAGTTTTAGTGTTTTAACGATGCGAAAAATTGCTAATTGTTAGTTTTTCATATGAGTTGTGTGTGTTCATCATGAATTACACAAATTAGATTGTTAGTATGCACTAGCAGATTTAATTCAATAAAATATTTCACGTTTGAAAATCGACGACCAACTTCTGTAAGCACCCGATATGTGGCCATTGGGTAACCACTATTGGCCAATTACGGCCCTCTCTGTAATGTAATGCATGAGAGTGATTGAGTCACTCTACTACAAATCAGGATTCATGAAGCATCTGACGCCATAGATTTTACTTTTACTAGAATACATTCGCATGTATGTAAATTACTGAATCTTATTGCGCAATGAATATCAAAAAGGTACAAGTTAATAAAGTGTCAATTCTATCAAGAAATATTGTCTTCAATCTTCTTTTAACACAAAAACCTTCTCTGACGATGCCACCTTCAAAAGCCCATTAAAGTATATTCATTGATCGAGTTACAAATAATGCCCACGACAACATCAAATGATAATTGAAACTATAAAAATATGATTAAGACATCAGCTACAATCCATTCGTTGATGTTATGTCCGCATCTCTGGGGCTCTGAAACGGGCTTATTATAAACCGCGAGATGAGAAATCGCGAAATCGCGAGATGAGTAATCATTAGTCTCCGCCATCGGCTGAGACTTTTGTATTAGGGTATTATTCTCCTCAAGTTATTCTCCTCAAGAAATTATTCCAGCAAACTCTCGTCTGCAGGTGAAAGCTTCATATGTACATGAACACGGCAATGCATTGCAAAACATCGATAAAACGAGGGTGTCCATGAACTAAGAAGTCAATCTGGGTTACAGCCGCGAAAGTGCTATGGGCATGCATAGTGCAATACATGTAAATTTTTAACCAATAAACCTCGCCATACCGGCACGATGACTGGTGCCCCGCGTTATGTGTATTACATATTGGCTGCACATATGGAGGAACAGAATGGATAAAGACCAGGGACTAGTCTACACCATCGAAGCATTTTTCTATAATACCGGTAAATATAATATAATATTTTGAGTTTATGGGCTATGAAATAAGAAAAAACGGCAGTGAATTAAAGCGGCTGAGTTTCAAGAATGTGTTCTTCCCTTCTGGACACTTTATGTTGCCTTGATCAGTCGTATTTCGCACATAAACCATCGCTCCGCTGAAGTGAAAGTGCGATGTTTTTGTTTTGTTTTTGTCAACATGCATGGCTGTGTGCATTCACGGCTGATCATCCATGCACTGGATTTTGGTCGGAGAGCATTTTTAGTTCCTGGACGTATAGTTAGTCCACGTTATTCGGTGAAAATGTGCTGTAGGCCTACCGACGTGGATCTATAGCACTTTCCACAGTATGTGGCGAATTTAAGTCGGCCTGTGGCTCATATCTTTATTTACCTCTTGCAGTAACTATGTCATCGCCGCCATCATCATCATCATCATCAGCTTCACCCTTGAAGATAACGTACTCCACAACCACAAATTACACCACCCCTTCAAAGTAAACTTCATCACCAACTTCAATGACATCATCCCCATCACCCTTGAAGAGATCGTCCACAAGCTCAAATCACACTACCCCTTCGAAGAAAACGTCGTCGTCGTCATCGTCACCAGCCACGCCAAGCAAACAGGAAGTTGTCGTTGGAACGCAGCATAACAACAAACAGGCCATATCAACCAAATGGCAATAAAAACAATAAAAGCCACCCAAACATTTTCGGGATGAGTATACTGCAAACCTAATCGCAATCATAACTATTGTCAATCATATATATTGCTTGAAATACACCAGCAATCAATAAACAAAATTAATATTATTCATTTATATTTATTCATTCATTCCTTCCATTCATACGAAGCACACATTCAACTGCGGCTTCACATCCCTTCCTCAAGGGCTCATCTCAAAATGTCCTTATGAAAAAGACGACATAATTCGGTCTCCCCCTTCACCCCTCCCCGCTCTTGCAACAAAACTAAACAAATGTCCCATAATTCTTCAGAACATAAATTTATATCACTCTCAACCCCCTCCCTACCACTAAGACCACATTATTTCGTCTTTTTCCCCTCCAATCAACCGAATCGATCGTCTTATCCCAACATCCACTCTCACCCAGACAATTTCTCAATCCCCCTTCCATTCACAATGCGAACAATACCCCTACAATGAGGCGGAGACTCCAGAGTCTGCTAAGACTCAACTGACAATTCTAGTTATTTTCTGCCACAAGATTTTCTATTTCCCTTGACCATGACTATCACCATTTCTACTTGTCACTTCTCCATTCAATGATAGTGGGCCAAAGACAATACAAAGACTACATGCAACTGCATGTTCATCTTGACCACAAAGGTTTTAACAATTTATCAAAATATACTGAGTATGAATACCACGAGGTTCAGGATGCTGCATGTATCAAGATTATTTTCCCGTTACGCCTGGCGGCACAAGTCATCATACACACGATTGACCGATAACAGAGGGCATGCACTTGGTGAACGTCTTGCCATCCCTAAAAATAGCGCGTGACCATCGAAACTAGGCTATAAATTAGGTTAAATTCCACACATCGCACAGCGGAGTCTATTTCAATGGCCAATCAAAACAAGGACAGCTCCTTACTACAGCCTCGGTCTCGTGAATGTTGGCCTTTTCAGGTTCTACATTTGCAATACCTCCTGTGGCGCATGGTACCCTCACCGAGGTTGGCATCTCGCGATTTCGCATTACGCATCTCGCGGTTTATAATAAGCCTCTGGAACGCCAAGCTATTTGTCATATCTTTGAAGTCTTGTTCTTTATTGATCTTCACCACAGAGGTTTAGGTGAGATAACCCAAACCGCTT
The DNA here is from genome assembly GCF_910592395.1 of Lineus longissimus. NCBI lineage: Eukaryota > Metazoa > Nemertea > Pilidiophora > Heteronemertea > Lineidae > Lineus > Lineus longissimus. The sequence goes on from NC_088317.1 coordinate 6,809,166, forward strand.
GGGTTGGTGCAAAATGTGGAAGCATTTCACAAGCATTTAAACCACATTATTCGATATTTAATTTGTCGATATTGATTGTCTAACCCAAACCGCTCGGGTGGTGCTAAAATATTGGCCAAAACCTCGGCTACGCCGAGGTCTGCATTTTAGCTCAACCCTCGCGGTTTGGGTGAGACAACCAATACCTCCAGTGAGGTATCAATTCCTTAAACCAAACAGGATGTTTAGGGTAGGATTGTCAGTGCAGAAATAAGAACAATTCTATCTTCAGCGAAGCCCAATAAGTCCAGCTGCTCGAAATGCACGGTCTGGAGCTTCAGCTGAAACAGCCGCCCATGCTTCGCTGACAATAATAACAGATTTTTGGGCACTTTCCGTCTGGTGTTGTATTCCTCCATTTCCAGTCTGCCCACTTAGCCCTTGGAATGCATTTGAATCCTCTAATCACTGTCAAGTCCAGTGGTGCTGAAAGGGTGGATGCTGAAAGGGTGGGTGCCGACAAATGGTACCCAGGTTCGAGATCGACTGGACAATAAGCACCCTGGGTGCCACTACACTAGACAAATAGCACCCAGCTTCTTTTTGCCTGGCTTACGGATCTTAGGGACGAGGACGTTTCTTGCAATCTCGTTTTATCTCGCGCCGTGGTACTTGTGGCATTAGCAGTGCGCAAAATAAAAAGAACAGATAAACAGAAAAAATCGCGTTTAGGCCTAAAGGTCTTTGAAAGCACATTTCGGAGGATTTATTCAGAAAAGGTATATAGGAGGGATAATCCGAAATGTGCTTTCAAAGACCTATAGGCCTAAACGCGTCTTTTTTCTGTTTCTGTGAGCAGAGATTGGAAGACTCTGATCAGCATTATTGTCATCTAGCGGTAACAAATAACGGACTACATGTACACCAAAATTCTTTTCTAGTGTTTTACCAATAAAACCTTTATCCACACATAGTACATAATATACTATTTCACAAAAAAAGGGCATAATATACTATTTCACAATTTCTGAATCATGCTCTTGTAATAGAAAGCGCAGTGCTTCAGTCAAGCTTCTTTAGAGCTGCAGTACACCTCCAAGCCTTACCCGACGTCGTTTAGTTTTGCAAGAAGCACTTGTTAAACCAGTGTTGGTTCAAGCTCATATGAGGGAAAATGGAGGTGGTCAATAAGAAATTCAGAAGACTGATGCTAAATTTCGATCTCGTTGTTAGCACCTAGATTTGAAACATCTGGTGGATGATTTTATTCGGACTTGCCAGAGTACAGACAATACGAGCACTCTACGGCTCGCAATAAAGGTCGGTTTCGGTCGCCTCCGGATAAGGTTTCCTACGACATTTTTCTGAACTACAATCGGTACTTTTCAAGCAGTCCGCCCCGTCTTTCAATTTTTCGGCTGCGCGTCTGTAAAAAAACAAAATAAGAATTGTAGAAATAAAACAAATTAGAATAGAAACAATCTGTTGACAGATTTTGGCCTGCAGATTTTGGTTTGACTATTGTATACGCCAGATGGACACTCTGGGCAATTTCCGAAAGGCCTTAAAAACTTACCTATTTGGGAGACATTTACATAATGGACTGACAAGTGAATGGCGATCTTGAAAAATTGTAAAAACGGCGCCTTACAAATTTAATTTTACCTAATTGCTGACTTCCATTAGCAAATTTTATCTTGCCAGATTTAAGATACATTTAACGAAACTATCAGTTCATTCAGAGAATCAAAATTAAATCGTTTTGAAATGGCCCCCGGCAGTCTGTGACCGATTTAGCGTCATCCCTTGGGTCTCATGATATAAGGCGGTCGTAAATGATGTACTACCTCTGTATTATGGTAACCCAAACGTCCTCGGGTCAGGAGAGATTGTCCTCGCGTTTAGGTTCTGCTACACAACAATCTACCATAATTGGTCTATTTCGAATTTTCAATTTTAAAGATGCTAAAGAGATATTTGTTTGATAAAAGCATTTCGTTTTCTTTTCTTCGAATGCAATGTTTAGAACGGAATTGAATTGGGCTGTAGCCTACAAAGTTGCAAGTGTAAGTGCAAGGAAAGGTGTAAAAGTGTCGGCTAATAAAACTTAAAAGAAATAGTGTAGAAGAGAAAATTATCGCGATACAATATTTTCGCGAATGCCGGCCGATGGAAATATTCGTGGCATGAATTTTTCGTGAGTCAGGATATTTTTCTTAGTTAAATAAAAATCTCTATTTTGACCAAGAACTATACTAGAGAATAGGTGATGATGTGTCCGTGTCTATACAGTATACTCAAATCCAACAGGCCTCAATGAATAAAGTAATTAAGCACAAAAGATGAGCATTAATTTAGGCAAAAGTCATTGAAGAGGGGTGGAATTTGTGTTTGTTAGGCCAGAGTCGTTCAAATAAAGTGTCAGGCAACCACTAGGGAACATATAGTTTCAACACCAGAGCCATTCCGAAAGAGGCGCTTCAGGACAGAGCTCTCTCGGGTCACGTGTTGACCCAAGCCAATTCCGCACAACTGGGACTTGAACTATTATTTGATCAGCTGAACATACTACAAATTCTGACCTGACTCTTTACTTGAAAGACTCTTTCAAGTAAAGAATCAGGTCACGGCAAGTTTCCTTTGACATTGTTTGATCCCACAGCTTTCTCGGGCAACGAACTTAAAGCCATGACGAGGCCAATTTTAATTCAGCTACAAACTGACTTGAGGTGCAGAACAATAATAAAACAACCAACAATTCAAAGAAAAAATATACTCTGCAAATGCGGTATATCGAAAAACAAATGTATACAACACAAATTGCTGACTTACTATTGATGTGAACGATCTAACAATTTAGGCACAAAAATACGTGATGATGTGGAGCAGAAAAACGCATCTCGAAAATTATTCTTAAATCAGTGTCATCACTACTTCTCAAAACTGGCGAAAGGACGAAACATATCGCTTTTTATATCATAGTTGTCTTTGACACTATATCTAAATAGTTTTATAGAAATCAGTGAATTTGAAGCTGGCGTTTGCTTTAAAACGGAGAATTTGTAATGGCTATGTTCAGGTGATCGAAGAATTGTTCAAGATTGGCTTGGGTGAACGCCTGACCCGAGAGAGCTCTGTCCCAAAGCGCGTCTTTCGGAAAGGGCGGTGGCTTTGATGTTGAAAGCAAATGTTCCCTAGTTGCCTGACTCTTTCTTTGAAAGACTGTGTTAGCAGCAAGGACGTTTTGACTCGATGTTCTGGCATGCGGAAGATTTGACTATTGCTAACAGGGGACATTTTGGCAAGGGGACGTTTTGCCTGGACACCAGAGAAATCGACGTGGCGTCGACCTTTAGTCGCTAGTATGAATGCCGTAATACTTAAATAATAAAATGTACATGTACTTACGTCTCGGCCTGGACTTCAACATTACACATCAGCAGAGCAGCAGCGATGACGACGAGTGCCAATACGTTCATTTTGACATAGAGGGGTGTGGCGGCAAATCCTGATGAAAGTCCTTTCGACGTTGGATGAGAGAATGAGAAAGTAGATGAAACCGGCGGGGATTTATTTGATACGTTCTGTTTTCAAGAGTCTAGTTCAGCTGCGAAAAGAATCGCCTCAAGTGGTTCACCTGTCAGCGCTCGTTATCATTCTCCGGGGATTTCGACAACGCGAAATGGTTTGGGCTGTTGTGCTCAGCATGTGTGAACATTTAAGAGCCACCATAATTTGTGTACGAACTACTTCCAATCACTATTTTGCTTATTTCTGAAACTGTGGAGTGAGTCCCTAGCTCATGTGTTGCAGCTGTAGTTAAGATGGCAGCCAATACCGACGTCTCCATGACCTCTATCGGTAAGAAACACGAACTGACCGGCTGATTTCTTGTTGCCTGGATGCCCGGTATCAGCTGATGAAGCGCTGTACTCAGACATTCAAATTTGTTTAGCACTAATAGGTTTTATCTAATCTATGTAAAGGTCGCTCGACGGCGAAAATATAACGGCCGCGTAATACACAATTGATTACTTGCTAGGATGCATAGGCCGGGAGTTCCTGCTTTCACATGCATGCTTTGGTGGTCGGATATACTCAATGATGGCGTGTCGTATTAATCAAAAACATGGGCAGGGGCGACCTTTCACCCGTTTACCTTTTTATGCGCCAGAATTGTCACACTATGACGCCAGATTGAAAAACAATGGCGGCATCCGCATGCATGGGTGGCGGTCTACACATTGGCAACGTACCAGATTGTGCACTGAGAGTGCACCACGATCTATCGTTTGACAGCGGCTCCTACGTCAACCAAATCTGTCATTGGGGGGGGACCCGCCATTTTAGCCCCAAAAAGATGTTTTTGTTGTTTCTCGCAGATCCACTCGTGAATATTGGGGAGTTGGAAATGTACATGTACTATTGTCACGCGAGCTCGCTCATGAATATGCGAAAGTGAAATGTACTATTGTCTCGACGGTACATATATCTTCAATGCTTGGTGTTCCTACAGTGTATGATGGGGCAAATTCCAGTAATAACCGCGTTCTGGATATTGATCTAGGTTCCCAGCTTGATCTGATGTGTACCGCCATTACCATTTACACGTAACTCAGTACGTATACCACATGTACATCTTCGTTAAATTAATGGCTTTTTTCTTCTTCTTTGCGTACAGTCCCTGTTGTTGGCATAGGTTTACTGAGTTGTCCACAGCATTTTCACCACGTCCCCGTACAATTATTGTGTATTTTGACACTTTTAGTCGGATTTCTTGTCTGAGGGCTTCGAGGAGTGGGTAGTTCTAGAGTAGCATACACAGATCGTTGTCATGTTTCTCGTGTTGGTAAAGCAATGATTGTAAAATGGATTGTTGTTGATTAAGCAGTACTTTTGTTTTAGGGGCGGGTACTATGCGTTCCGGTAAAACGTTGATTGATTGTTCTCCATAGTTCAGTGTTTCCAATAGACAGCTAAAAAGAGAAAGTTTTCAATAGGAGGAAACAAAGAAAAATGACTTGTCGATCTGTCTTTCAGCATTCCCAAACAATAATGGGAAGATCAGTGGGATGGTTGGGCAATTCCTGACATTACTTGTAATTCAATTGGCTACTTTCGGACAGCATAGCCCTAGCCCAAGCTTGACCTAATCCCAGTCGTCCTCTGCAACATGGGACACATGTCACCGGATGCTATAGGAATGAGCCAGTTTAAAGTCGATAATTATCTTCCTTACATTTCAATAAGCGATTGTTTCCTCTACTTGAAGAAAAAAGATTGAGGAAACGCATTCTTCGACTTTATCTTCTGTAAAGTACATAGCACCCTACTGTGTACTTTGTGAAGTACATAACACCCTACTGTGTACTTCGTGAAGTACATAACACCCTACTGCTTACTTTGTGACTTGTATTCCAGGTGCTCGCCACACAAGTATGATAATCGGATTTTTTAGAATGAGCCACCCGATGTAGACGTATGAAACCTGCTCCTGCTCGCAACTAGCCTTATGGATATGGCTGGCGCGAGTGGACGCAATTCAGATTTATGCCAGGTAGACGGATGTGAAAGGCGATAAAGTTAGAATTATGACAACAATGTACATGTACTTTATTCTGTACTTTATTCACTCGCTATTGTCGATCAATACCGTTTTTGAGGAACTGAATCTATTCCATACCATTCTATGGCTGAAAAGGACATGACATAAAACCTTTTTAAAACAAAAACAAGTTTTCCTGAAGTCTTTCGATCTCAATCGATTGACTTATTATCTCGATCGATCAAGTTATTGTTTAGCACTGGCCAGGTGGGAAAGGAACGTCCAAGTGAACGTAAACGCAGTACCAACCGCGAACGACAATCAAAAAACGCCGGAGGAACCTCCCGAGAGACAAGACGACCCAGATCCAACTCCAGACAAAGGAATCAAGGGAACCGGCAGCAACGCCGACCACAAACAGACAACAACAACAGGATTCCACAAGTGCCGCACAACCAGCTCAATCAGCCACGAAGACAATACCAACAACGCTCGGTAAGCCTGAATGCTCTAGGTCTGGACCCAAATGCTATGACAGTTCTGTGGGAGGGGGTCCCTAAATCCACTAGGCGATATGCTATGGGGTAACCCAAGACATTAAAATCCATTGAAGAAAACGAATTAAAAAGATCGGTAGTAAACCTCAGTGACTACAAACTAACTAATGATGAAATTAAATTACTTAGCAAAGGCTTAAACTTCTGCCCTGCCTCAAAATCATATGACAACCATCAGCTCAACCAAGACACAGAAGAATTCTTCAGAAGAATCAGATTGAGAGAATTCTTTAACATTGATGACGCAACAGACACTAAGACCGAAGGTACGAACCCCAGTGACTACCAACTACGTAAAAAATCAAATTGGACCCCGCCCACTGACCGCAATGGCCACCTTGAATCATACATCGCCACCATCTCTGTCAACCTCAACAGAATCCAACCCAAGAAAACGTTTGACAACATATCTCCGGATGAGAGAGAAGCTCACAGCTCCCTAAGAGATAAACCCAACATAACCATAAAAAGAGATGACAAAGGTGGTGCTACAGTGGTGCTCAACACCTCTGATTACATCAAAGAATGTAATAGGCAATTACTTGACACAAAATTCTATGAAGAACAAGCTACCGACCTTACTACCCGCCACAAACTGCAGACACAACAACTTGTCAACAACATGCGTGACCATAGGTACATAGACGAGAAAACCTACAACTATCTATAACCTATTGATTCCCGCACTCCCATGTTCTACTGCTTGCCCAAAATCCATAAAAAGAACAACCCTGGCAGACCCATTGTCTTTGGCAACAATAGCCCTACAGAGGCATTATCCAAATTTGTCGACCATCACTTAAGACCACTGGTACAAGACACACACATACTTAAAGGACACTACCGACTTTATCAACAAACTAAACACCATTGATCTCGGATCACCAAAGCCGGACAAACCCGAACCACTCCTGGTCACCTTAGATGTTACATCCCTGTATACTAACATCCCCCATGATGAAGGCCTGGTTGCTATGAGAGAACATCTCAACACCAGACGACAATGTACTATCCCAACAGACATCCTAACGGATGCTGCTGAACTCATACTCAAAACTAATAACTTCAGCTTCAATAACAAACACTATCTACAAAAATCAGGTACAGCCATGGGCACATCCATGGCCCCATCGTATGCCAACCTGTCTTTGGCTAAATGGGAATCAGACTTCTGGAACCGCCAACCCCATAAACCCCTTATGCATGTCAGATTCATTGACGACATCTTCATGATCTGGCCACACGGCGGAGACGAACCAGATCAAACTATAAGAGACATAAATGAACATCATCCCACCATCAAATACGTGGCTAACATTAGTGAAACCTCAGTAGATTTCTTAGATGTCACTATTAGTATTGGGGACAATAACAACATAGAAACTTCCCTATTCACTAAACCCACAGATTGTCATAGCTATTTGGTCTCAACCTCCTGTCATCCAGACCACACCAATAGAGGTATTGCATACAGTCAAGCAATCAGGATTCGCCGAATCTGTTCACGCATTGACGACTATGATCAACATAGCAAACGTCTCATCCGGATGCTGCATGTCAGAGGACACGAGCTAAACGACCTCAATGAAGCCATAGCTAAAACCAGATCTCTAGACAGAGACACACTGCTGCAAAAACAATCTACAGCAACTAGCAGAGACACTGTCATTCCTCTAGTTACAACGTACAACCCATCACTTCCGAATCTACGAGAAATAGTAAATAAACACTGGGATGTCCTAGAAAGCTCTGATAAACTCAGGACTGCCCTTAATTCAGCCAAACCACTTATCAGCTACCGTAGATGTAAAAACCTGAGAGACATTCTGACTAGAGCCGATATCAAAGAAAATAGTCTTTATAGACCCAACACTGGCACAATCAATGAGATAGGAAGACAAACCCTCTTACTGTTCGCACCCCCACCAACAAAAGGCAGCAACAAATGCAACAACAGCAAATGCCCCAACTGCAAATATATGCAGAAATCAAACTCAGTAACCAGTAGAGTCACCGGCAAAAAACATTATGATAAACAAAACATAACGTGTAACTCATAAAGGGTCATATACCTCATTGAAAGTGCCAAATGTAACTATCAATATGTGGGTCAGACTAAAAGGACACTCAAAACCCGAATGAATGAACATCGCTCTGGCATAAACAATGAGAAACCCACATCGATTCGCTCTCACTTTAATAGCAGTAATCACTCTATTAAAGACCTCCGTATCTATGGACTTGAAAAGTTACCTCAAACGAAAAATGAAAGAATTTATGTAGGCCTTCTCCTAGAAAATCGTCTGCTAGCCAAAGAATCATACTGGATTTATACTTTCCGAACGGCTCGAACCATTTCTAGTTTGGTCACTGATTTCGAAGCTGGATAGCAAACATCAGTAGGCACTGCGCACAATCGAAACAAATTGAAAAATAACCAGTAAAATCCAGAAACGTATAACACATATAATGTGACCGAAATGTGATGATATTGAGGAGGAGGAAATATTGCCGTATTCGATCACTAGTGCCACGTGGAGTACTTTTTTCATCGTTTATTTCCAAGTCTTTTTCGCCCATTTGCACTTCTCATTTTGCACACTGCACTTCAGGAAAGGAAAATATTGTAAACAAAAAGGATTGTTATCAGAATTTTTTGTGTACAAAATATTCATGTGAGCTTTACGATAAAAAATACTTATTACAAAAAAAACAACTTTTGAACATATTTTTGAAACGTCAGTGCCCACCGCCGAAAAGCCCCCCCCCCCCCCCCCCCCCAACCGGAAAATTATGACAATTTGAATTATGACTGTCGAAAGAAATTTCGAAATTGGAGGGTGCGATTGGGAGCCCCGCCCTCCTCATTCTGTTGTGACATCAGCATGCGTTCCAACCAATAGCAACGTCACGACGTTCCGGTGTCCCACCATGCACAGCGCACACATAACAACGCCACAACGTCTTGCACTTCGCAACCGTTCGTATCGTTTTCCCAATTGCTCCGGCAAAATACGTTACTTATTTGTCATGTAAGTTCGATCTGACTGACTGTACCGGCATTTAAAATGATAACACTCCCACAAATCCCAGGTGGGAGCATACCATGCAGCGAAAGATATTTTACCACGGCATTTCTCGCAATGACACAACACAATATACATCGATTTCAAAAAATGGTAGGGCCTATAGCAAAAGTTCAGAACGTATCGCGCGCTAGACCAAAAAACACAACAAAACAGTGAAATCCGGAACCGTTTAATTCAGTGATAAAGCCGAATGCAACGATGATGATGAAGAAGGAAAGCGGCAAACCGCCACGCCATTTTCAATCACTTGGTCATGTCATATTTCTCTGAAAGTTTTATTTTCTCAAGACAAGTGTAGAATACGAATATGTCCCTCTGGAAAGAGTGCCCAGCCCTATTGTATTCTGGCGGATTTTTGGTATATATGATTTGATGCGTGTAATTTACAGAATAATTTTGCCCCGGACATTCTAATCTATCCTAGGAAATTTCAAACTTTTATACCGGTACGATAATATAGAAACAGGGTTGGATATTGATAGACTCTATGCATTAAGACTGTCCCAAGATATATCAATATTTGGCGGGGGCCGTTTGTAGCCCAAAGTTCGTAGCTGACTGTGGTCTTGTTAGGGAGTTTTTCCCGAATGTACGCGATGATGACGTGCCCCATTAACAGGACGTAACATCTATTTTAAAATGCATTTCCAAAGTGATTGCATGAGGAAAACCCATTTGTATCGTATATCACTGTAAACGCCCGATTCCCCTAATTCTGCAGGATGTTAAATCGGGCATTTTATTACTTTAAATAAATCATAAGCGTCGCATTCGCTCCTAGCTCTGTTCACCATCCCAAATGGCAATATTGCCAATTGGGCGGGACAATCAAGGAAAACCCCAAATATTATACATTTCTTCCTGAATAATTCTTATAGTGACCATTCTACCATGAAAGACAGTTGCTTACGCTACGCAAAAAACAAAAAAAATATCAAGGGACAACATTTAACTTTTGAGATATGTCGAATTTTGCACAAATCAGCGAAAAACGCACCAACTGGCACTGGACGGCATTTCAACACGGGGCCCACGCACATCCCAAGTTCAGTGTAAACATACGTCGGCAACAACAGCGAAATGCGTAGTTTCTTGTTGGCCGCCTATTGAGTAGCGATCCAGGTTTCAAAAACTAAAAATAAACATGTACATGTATTTGCCAAAACAACTGCTAAATCAACACTGGCATACTGTGAGGACCAAGAAATCAATGATTTTTTAGGAACTACGGTTAGGGTTGACCGCGGATGAATACCAAAAAAAATCCCCAATCCCCTGTGCCACGACCCCCGTCATTATATGTGACGTCAGCTTGCGTTCCAGCCAATAGTTGCTTTTACACGAGGACGGTTTTAGCCCTCCTCACCTCGAGCCACTTGAAGCCGGATCACCTGTAACTGGATTTGCGCTGTCTACACGGAGACGGATCAAATCGCCGGCCCCAGGTCAGTTCAGGCCACTTAAACCACTAACCCGTCGCATGACGGCGCATGTGACTCTTCCTTCGGTGCGCAATACTCGATTTTAGTACCGTGCGCAAAGTGACTCGAGGCCAGATCGCTTCTAAACGAGAGATTAAGCGTCTTGAAGTGGCTGCAACCCGCCTCAAGTGACTCGAGACTGCAGTGCTAACGCGCCTCGGGTCAGGTCACTTGGAGACGGTTCTGATTTCGTTCTACACGGTAAAAATTATCCTGACCCGCCTCGAGCTGGCTCGAAGCCGGTTCCAACTGTCCTCGTGTAGAAAGGCCTAATAGCAAAGTCACGACGTCCCGGTATCATATCCCGTCCTACATTGCGCATAGCAACGCCACAACGCCTTGCAATACGCAACCGTTCACATCGTTCTCCCGATTGCTGCCATAAAATCTGGTAATCATTAATGATAAAAGTTCGATTTGACTGACTACATGTACCATATTTACTGTTCAATAGTACTCCTGATATGGTGTAGGCCTACCAATTTACAGGTTATCTATGAGGAAAATTGACTGTCAAAAGAAATTCTTCCTCGTTTTCCAAAAAAGTTTTTTAATAATCATGGATAGTTTTGAAAATGTGTTTCAGTTATTGTTATGACATTTATCAGGCAACTAAACCTAATTTCCGAAAGGCGATCGTTTACACCCACCCGGGACTCCTGCAATGAAGGGGATAAACTGGGGAATGCGGATTGGAGGCAGTTCCTTATACTCCCTGAGACTGAGAGGATTGTAATTTAAAGCTGAAATGTTTTACTATTCCTCGAGTCTGCTTTCTTACTTTCCTTGTTCACCCCATCAATACTCTAACACTGAGTGTCCCGTAGGGTTGCGGGGGTTTTCTTCACAGTCGCCAAAGAAAAGTTTTCATAACCTCTTTAAATTTTACTTTTGTTCAGAATCACCATTGCATCCTTGCATGATATCAAGTTCGACATGAACAAGGAGAGAGGAGCAACGGAGCAGGGGAGCCACCCGCGCAGTGTTACCAACGTCCATCCCGCTGCGATCGATCCAAGGGTCATGAATCTTCGGTGAGTTCCTAAAATTGTGCATGTAGTGTCAATAACTTGTCTTGTCTCTCTGTCACAGCATTTTCGTATTAAATTTCCGAAAGCTGCTGTAGTGTTTGATATTTTAAAAGTTTTGTGTGTTGCCCTCCTAAAAATTAGTTGTACACCAGCCTACCATAATTACTGTGGACCATTGACAGTTACTCATGATCAGTCACTGGCGACACTCTTGTCAGGAAGAGATTGACGTACGTATATCAGAACTTTATATGTTAGACGTTCTTTATTATCTTACAGACTTAAGAAGAGGCTTGTTGGAGAAGCAACTTTCGATATCGGCAAGTATTTCCTGTTTGTGTTTATTTGTTCATCTGTTGGTTTGTCAGCATCGCCCTTGTGTACCTTCGCCTCATGCCGATATATCGGCGCTATACGTCGCTACAAAGTCTCCTTGGTAGTGACGCACAAGCATGCTTCCCCTTGGTGTTCTGTGGCATTTTCTTTGAAAACATAAAACGGCATCTCAACTCAAGACTCCTGATGCAGTCCATATTCATCCTTTAAAAAGTCGTCCTCTTGCGGGGTTAGGGGTGAACTCCCTTCGGAGTGTACACACGTCCATGTTATCGAACCTATCGGTAATTTCAACAGGAAGAAAAAAACCCATTCCTCTTCAAAATGTAAAAAACATTCAGGATCTATTTAAAGGGTTTTCCACTCATTACATAACTCATCGTTTTCAGAATCTGATCCTAACTCGGAATACTTCGCCGGTAATGATGTAGCTGGAAACATCAGCGAAGTCTTGACGGAGCCGTGGGCAAAAAAGGTAAGCAACTCAATATTTGGGAGAGCTGATCGTAGAATAAATTAAAATGAACGCAAGATTTAAATAGCGCTTTTCTACAGCATACAATATTCTCAAAGTGCTCAATAAGAAGGCGTAGAGCTCTTTAACACCAAGTCCTATGAATAAAAGGCATCTCTAGAGATTATTGGTCTTTGCCAATTACCCTTATTGTTACTGCCAATGATGCAATCCAAAGTGGCCTACTTTGGTGATGGTCCTGTGTTCAGGTGGTTCAATATGGCAGTAAATGAATAGAACTAATTTCAATTCCTCAGGTCTTAATTCAGCTGCAAATCTACTTTCTGTGAAATGTTGAAATGAAGCTTCGACGAAATGATTTCCTTGGTTTTCATGAAGCGCACATTTCACCAATTAACATTTCTGTTATCGTTCGATCGGCGATTGGATGTTCAAATAGTGATGCTTCTTTTTAGATGAAGCCGAAGAAATGCAAGGCTAAAAGCAGGTCGTCATTTTTCGTCTCGAAATATTTCGGCAAACCCAGAGTTCTGGATGAAGATGAACACAAGGTCGATGCTCAGCAAAGGAATGTACCAACTGATGAGGTCAATGCCGTCCAAGTGGCCACCGATGCTGATTCCCGCCATGATACCCCTGACGACGCCATGCGTCAAGCTTTCGTTGAGGGAATTATCGACAATGCAGTCAAGGAGGTCATGACTGACACGAGTGGCGCTCAACCTGAGGACATCATTGCTGCAAAAGTTGAAGATCATGCGCCCGTTGCCAAGGTAATATCTCCTAAAATTGAAAGTTATCATCCTCAGCCTCAGGGGCTTTCATTGGTGACTAGGTACTTATTCGTCGCTATCTTCTTGAGGCACCAGGCATCAGCAACGTATGCAAAACTCAACGTCCACGGCAGCATGGACACATCGTAATATGATATTACATTTACAAATATTTGCAATAATAACTCCATCTTCTCTTTTTCATAAGAAACCAGGGATGTCTCGCAGAGCATGGCGAAGAGTCAAGAAGGCTTTCACTGCTAAAGGCAAGACCGGCCACCTCACTGAGACGGAAAAAGTTGTCAGTGATGTTCCCACCGTAACTTCTGCCACTGCAGCTCAGGAGACCATCGATGTTAAAACTGTCGAGGAGATCCATGTCGATGCGCAGCCAAGGAATTTCGGCGCACCAACTGATGTGGCCCAGGACATCAAAATGGCCGCCGATGCGGATTCTGGCCATGACACCGCTGATGACGAAGCCATGCGTCAGGCTGTTGAGGCTTTCGTTAAGGGAATAATCGACAATGTTGTCAAGGAAATCATGAGTGATGCTCAACCTGAGGACATCATTGTTGCAAAAGTGGAAGATCGTGCGCCTGTTACCAAGGTATATATCCTATTAAAATCATCCTCAGCCTTGGGGCCATTTACTGGTGACCAGGTACTTATCCGTCGCTACCTTCTTGGGGCACCAGCAGCTTGCAAAAGTCAGCGTCCACGACAGAATGGAAGCATCGTAATATTACAAATATTTTCAATAATCAATCCATCTTCATTTTCAGAAGAAACCTTGAAAGGCTCGTAGAGCTTGGCGGAAAGTCAAGAAGGCTTTCACTGCTGAAGGCCACACCGGTCACCTCACTGAGACGGAAAAAGCTGTCCGCGATGTCCCCAGCGTAACTACTGCCACTGCAGCTCAGGTAGAGACCATTGATGTCGAAACCGTCGAGGAGATCCATCTCGATGCACAGCCAAGGAATATCGATGTACCAACTGATGTGGCACAGGACATCCAGGTGGCCGCCGATGCTGATTCCAGCCATGACACCACTGATGACGAAGCCATGCGTCAAGCTGTCGAGGCTTTCGTTAAAGGAATAATCGACAGTGCTGTCAAGGAGATCATGAGTGATGCTCAAACTGAGGACATCACTGATCCGAAGGCGGAAGATCATGCGCTCGTTGCCAAGGTAATTATATCCAATCCAAATCGAAATTTATCATCCTCATGCCAGGCTTTGGGCCATTCACTATCTATATGATATTGCAAATATTTTTAATAATCAATCCCTCTCCACTTTTAGAAGAAACCGGGAAAGGCTCGCAGAGCTTGGCGGAAAGTCAAGAAGACTTTCACTGCTAGAGGCGAGACCGGTCACCACACTGTAACGGAAAAAGCTGTTGGTGATGTCTTTGGCGACGATACTACCGCTAATGCGCTGGTGATGACTACTGAGGTCTCATTAGGGAGTTTTTTTGTTATTCATGCGCGGCCAACCCCTAACCGTAGATCCTAAAATCATTGATTTCTCGGTCCTTACAGTATGTCAGCGCTGATTCAGCAGTTGTTTTGGCAAATACATGTTTTTTTGGAGTTTCTGAAACCTAGAGCGCTACTCAATAGGCGACTAACAAGAAACTACGCATTTATACTGTTGTTGCCGACGTATGTGTACACTGAACTTGGGATGTGCGTCGGCCCCGTGTTGAAATGCCGTCCAGTGCCAGTTGGTGCGTTTTTCGCTGATTTGTGCAAAATTCAACATATCTCAAAAGTTCAATGGTTGACCCTCGATTTTTTTTTTATTTTTGTATAGCGTAAGCAACTGTCTTTCATGGGAGAATGGTCTCTGTAAGAATTATTCAGGAAGAAATGTATAATATTTGGGGTTTTTCGTGATTGTCCCGCCCAATTGGCAATATTGCCATTTGGGATGGTGAACAGAGCTAGGAGCAAATGCGACGCTTATGATTTATTTAAAGAAATAAAATGCCCGATTTAACATCCTGCAGAATCAGGGGAATCGGGCGTTTCCAGTGATATACGACACAAATGGGTTGTCCTTATGCAGTCACTTTGGAAACGCATTTTAAAATAGATGTTACGTCCTGTTAATGGGGCACGTCATCATCGCGTACATTTGGGAACTCCCTAACGAGACCTGATGTTGAAACTGTCGAAGAGAGCAACGATACTTTCGTTGGTCTGATAGTTGACGAGGCCAAAGGTACCTCCAACGAGTTGACCGAATGTGGATTGGTCGAGAAGCTTCGCGTTGAAGAACCGGCCAGTAAGCACATGGTAAACTTTACTCGTCTTCTTCCACTGTTCTTTTACTCGTCTTCTCCAATTGCTCTTTTCATTAACTGTAGACAGTAAATCTGGTAAGCTTTACAGGTCTTCACCAATTGATGACAAGATCCGCTGTCCTTTGGAGCTTCCTTAATGCAGAAAAGTAGGCTCAGGTCAAGATGACTTCCTGGCTGCTGGCAGGTGGACATTGCCTCGATAGATGAGGCTGTCCGACTAGTGTTTTTCATTCTCGTTTTCCAAGCTGCGTCAAGGGAGTCACCCCCCAAAGTTCCTGCTCGAACCAAAAAAACATCTCCAACGACACACGAATGTGATATGATCCATTGCGACGAACAGAATCATATTATAATAAGGAAAGCTCTAACCAAGAAAAAAACTCGTCATTTCAACGAAGAATATAATTTCTTACTAATCAGGCTATATCGCCTCATCGGAAGTTTCTCAATTCAAAATTGGTTCGAATAAAACGTAAAGCCCACTTTTGTTTCGATTTTCAATTGATTTCAATCAATGGTATCGTGGGCTGGTATTCAGAAATGGTCAAGACAATTTCAGGTTGTTCATGATGGCTAATTTGCAACCCTTACGGAGAGAACGAAGCTTCAGATTCAGCATTACGGATGTGTAAATAAGTCAAGGTCACATGCTCTTCAAATGTATAAGAATGTCAATGCTGTCATTATGCCCCTGACCACTTCATTATTTTAGACATCTGTTGAAACTGTCTTTAAACCCAGTACGATGCAAAGAACGAAGTGGACAGTGCGAGTTTGACTTCAGAAGTGATTTTATTCCTCACAACCCAAACAAACGCAAAGGAACAAGTTACACAATGATCATATGACCAAATAAACCGTAGTAGTCACATTTCATGATTATAGTCATTTACAACACCAATTGGCCAACAACGCAAATAGCCAATGCAAGTTTCCACAACATCACATTGGAACTTTACAGGAATCTAATTTATGTAGAAAAACCCAGTAGGGGTCTTATGGCAGTACTATTCCTTGCGGGTCACCCTAAGTTACGTCCCTCTCGGGACTGATGTTGTGTCTCCAAGGACAAAACTCTCTGCTGTCTGTTAGAGAGGAAAGACTCGATCAATCGTTTAGTTGTCCCTCTGATCCCATAGTACTCTAGCTTTAGAATCAGGAGCTGTTATGTGGGCTATCGTCAAAAAGGAACAATTCTGTAATTCTAAATGAGACCTTTATGGTTATTCTTTTATGCTATGTAGAAGGATCCTGTGGTGGTCTAGGTGTTCCATTACAGTGGTGTACAAGATGTGCTCTCGGATTCAAACCGGTAATTGACGTGAGTGACACTGGTGCTACACCGGTACTACTACACTGGTATTACTCTGGCGTCCCTCAGGTCTTTTGGGGTGTGTCAAATATGTGGGGACATCATCTGGAAGAGTCAGGACTACTGGACTTATCTGTCTACACATCGGCTATCTTGAAACTTACGCTATGTAGGAAGTTCTCAAATTCAATAACAAATATTTAATTTTAGAAGGACGAAAGCCTTTAAGAGGATCGAAGATTAGATTTACTGGCGTTCCTTTTGCTGCTTTTCAAGGGACAACTTGGGCGTGTGTTTTCCTGAGCAGGAGGATAATTTGCCAACTTGACACCATGCGCCGCCACTTGTAGTATTACACTGATGCCGTTCTCTGATAACAATTTTCACCAGTGTTGGAAGGTAGTTTTGGGCATATGGCTTGCAAATTTCAGCCAGGCCTAATTTAACACCCCGTTCTATTGCATTGTTCATTGCAGTTCAAAGGGTTTTCATTAATCCTGTTTTGAGAAGTTGCAGTCCAGCTGGAAGCCGTTTTAGTACAAAAAAAACAACATATCTTATGCCCAACATTTCTTGAATATTTTTTCGTTTTTGTTTTTTGATTTTGTAAGTCGTCTCCCCGACCGGAGTTTTTCAAATAATTTCAATATGCTTTGTATTGAAACTTATGCAATGTCTAGAGAAGATTAAATTGCAAACCCTGTGAAGTTACTTTGAAATTTAGTTCATATTAGCAGCGCAGTGGCCATGGAAAGTGAGGTCTGTGTGATCGATATTAACAGGCTCACCAGATGCTGGTTTATGTACTACAGATATTGTACGTTCCACAATGGTCATGACTTGCGGTCCGAAAGTCTCACATCATGTTATTCCGATATCATTGTCCATTGGTCAATAGCCGAACTTGGACGTAGAATTTGAAGCTGTCGGCTCTCCTCGCTGCAATATAATAGGTAGTAGTTAATGAAATCTTAGGTGTATCTTGACTCTGAAACCAAAGAGGAAAACTATAATTTTCCTTCGATCTAAGTTGTGCCGGGGTGGAGAAAGGGTCCTTCTGGGAAGGTGTCAGGCCCAGTTTTATTTTTGTCGGATCTTGGAATGGTTCTTTATAGAGGCCATGGCCGCCAACAGCTAAGAGATTAAAGGGCATGATAATATCAGAATCCTTCAGAATTGTTCCCCGGACTTTCTACCCAAGGACATTTCAAACTTTTACACCAGTGATGAGAACGACCGTACTATCTTCTCCTTTTTCAAAGTCACCCTGCAGTACTGTGTAATGAATTGGGAGTAAGAGTTAGTGCCAAAAAGTCGTGTGGAAAAATTGGCCTTTCATTTTTGGCATGTTTGGCTCAAAGTTTGGTTTTGACTGCTGACTAATTATACCGCTTGCCTTTAACTGTGATATTGACTTGTTGGCAATAATATTCGCTGGGGTCAACGTGTGACCCGAGCGACTTCTGTCACACCGCGCGTACTTCGAAACGGGCGATGGCTCATGGGTATTTTGTTGCGCGCACTCACAGCGAGATATGGACGCCAGAAATGGAAAATTACCACTCTAGATTTCACTTTTGCAACTTCGCCCTTTAATGACCATCTGTCCATCTCAAATACATAAGAGTTCCCCAATAAGTTCGTAGTTTTAAAGATTATCGCGACCTTAGAACATTTGCAAAATATCGGGTCGGCCATCAATGGGCCATGTCTATAACGTATATTTCTGGCTAGCAAATAATATGTGGATGGAACCACTAACCTTGCTTCCAAAGCGTGTTAGTCCCATACACTGAATAGAGAATTGCTGGTATTGGTGGTTTCTCATAGGTCTTATAGCAGCCGCTGTTTGGACCTGCGGTGTCTAAAGCCATCAGCCATCCATAATCCCTATGACAGCCACCGTAACCTTTACTGGCAAAAAACCGCCGGTCGTGAGGGTGGCCATATTTCGTGACGTCACTGCAACATGAACAGATTAGAAAATCGGTGTATTTTCCGAACGAGTAATGAAATACACAGTTCTGATATGGTGTCGTGATCACTAATAAAATCATTGATTTTGCAAAGAACAGAGCGTTTTTAATGGCTCTGGTTTAGCTGATCCAAGAATTTGTTCAGGTTCCAGTTGTGTGGAATTGGGTTGGGTCAACGCGTGACCCGAGAGAGCTTTGTCTCAACCCACATCTTTCGAAACGGACGGTGGCTTCGATGTTGAAACCATACGTTCCCAAGTTTCATGTCTCTTTATTGAAACACTTTCAATGTCATCAGCCTTACTCTGAAATGAGGAATTAGTACCAAGCTGGTGGTCCATGATTGTCCAATCACGAGGACTGCTGACCGAAAATGCAGTCCCAAACCAAACTGTTTCTTTTACATAATCGGAGGTCTACCCCAGTGACACCAAGGACCACTGCGATCAAAATGAGGCTGAACGTATTTTCAATTACAAACATTGATATCATATGACCGTGGCCTTTACAATATTGTTTTCATAAACTTACTCGCCCTTTATACTGAAGATGTTATGGGGTCCTCCCTTCAGATCTGTCCAGGATGAGTTCAGAAGATGTTGGTCCGAAAACCATGACATTTTGTCGGTGTCCTTACCATTAAAGCTCATGTATGCAACCTCAACATTGGATGATATCACGGACACTTTAACCTGTAGGGAAAGTAACAGGTTCAGGAGCGTAGCTAGCTAAATAAATCTTATTTATACCTCCATAGTATGATCCACTGTCATCAATTTACGCAGATATTTTTCAATAGTCCCGTTATCGTGGTTAATATAGGCTCATGAGAGCAGAATGTAACATGAAGATGAAGCGACATTTTCAGAATTAAGCAATAAAAATATTAATTTTTTGCGTCGTTAAAACACTAAAACTTATTCCAAGCCGAAGATTCGTATTTTCCAAAATTCTGCGCAAGGATTACAAAAATAAAATCATTAAAAAATTAGGTCCCCGTTGGCCGCCACTTCAGCGCCAGCTGTGAGGCCTAATGGTATCAGGCTACTACTCTCGAGTCTCGTTAGGGAGTTTTTCCCAAATGTACGCGATGATGACGTGCCCCATTAACAGGACGTAACATCTATTTTAAAATGCGTTTCCAAAGTGAATGCATGAGGACAACCCATTTGTGTCGTATATCACTGGAAACGCCCGATTCCCCTGATTCTGCAGGATGTTAAATCGGGCATTTTATTTCTTTGAATAAATCATAAGCGTCGCATTTGCTCCTAGCTCTGTTCACCATCCCAAATGGCAATATTGCCGGACAATCACGAAAAACCCCAAATATTATAAAATTTTTCCTGAATAATTCTTAGAGTGAACATTCTCCCATGAAAGACAGTTGCTTACGCTACACAAAAATCAAAAAAAAAATCGAGGGTCAACCATTGAATTTTGCACAAATCAGCGAAAAACGCACCAACTGGCACTGGACGGCATTTCAACACGGGGCCGACGCACATCCCAAGTTCAGTGTACACATACGTCGGCAACAACAGTAAAATACACAGTTTCTTGTTAGCCGCCTATTGAGTAGCGCTCTGGTTTCAGAAACTCCAAAAAAACATGTCATTGCCAAAACAACTGCTGAATCAACACTGACATACTGTGAGGACCGAGAACTGTGAGGGGGGGGGGGGCGCGCATGAATAAAAAAACCTCCCTAATGAGACCTCACTGCTTGAATTGGCCGCCATTTTAATCAGAAAGTGCGAAAAACGCTCATCCACGAAACTACACGAATTTCTGTGGTCTTTTTTATTCAAAAAATTCAAAAAAAGTTGTCATATGGCACTTCAAGTCTCTGTCCGAAAGATTACCTCCTAAAACAAAGTGATTTGTAGGGTTTTTGCGCACTATTTTGGTACCGTATATATAACATTGCTGTGTGATCAGGTTTGTTCGTGCAGACGATAACAATTGATGATCTGAAGCGACGTGAGTTTTGGCCTTTGACAGTTTTAATCGGCTCAAAATAGGATTAAATATTCATATCAGGAATATTAAAGGGTAAGCACAATTGGCTTACTGTATTTTGCACAATATTACGCTTAGCGCAATAAATGGCGAAAACCCAAAAAGTGATACCTATTTCTATGCCTGTTCAGAAACACGATGAAATGCATGCAATTGGACATTGGGAACGAGGTCCACTACTTCCAGTTGGAGAGTGGTCTTCGGCGCTGGGTGGATGTGTTCCCGGTAATATATATATTATATATATAAAGTGCACCACAAGAGGTCATTGCTATGTGTTAGGGTTACATTTCAGCAGGCTCGAAGATATTTAGTCATGTTAGTAAATCACCACATTTAGAGCATTTTGTTCGAGCGTTCTTGCTGCGCACATTTGTGTACATTTACATGCAATACACGTGCAATATGGAATATACTTGAATATTATCGCTGCTTTGGAGAGTGACCTTATGTATGAGATTACTCTCAGAGGTCCATCGACAAAGACCTCTACCATGTCTACAAAAAGCAAGAGCTCTACTTACATTTCACGCAAATATCTACATCTCCATTGATCTTTCCAATCATTAGCTCTCCCTCGGCAGACAATCCCGTACACATCGCTGTGAGTTTACCATACATGGCCGCCACACATTGATCATTATGGTCGCATCTACTGAGGCACTCTGGCAGACAAAGACTAATGATCGAAAAAATAGTCGTTCCATAAAATTCTTGGTTTTTGAAGACGTTATACCACTGTGCTGCACTCGTATCATGAAGTAAAGGTAGTAAGAATAGGAAAACATTCCAAACCATTCTCTTGGTTTTCGCACAAAACATCACACTAGTACATCCCACTAGCGAAGTTTCAGTTGCATTTACTCATGTCAGTTGATGGAATGTACAATGTATTCACATATTTGATGGAATGTCAGTCGTCTTTACTCCAATGTGTTGATGGAAGCCCATATCAGAATTGGTGAAGGAACGAAGATGGCAATGGTTGGGCCATGTGCTCCGAATGCCTGCAAACGCATTGCCAAGGAGAGCACTCACATGGACACCACAGGGGAGACGGAATAGAGGCAGACCAAGAGAGACCTGGCGGCGTTCCATGGCAAAGGAACTTCAAGAGAAGGGCCTAACGTGGGAGGCAGCCAGACAGCGAGCAGCCAACAGACTTGAGTGGAGGACCCTGGGGAACGCCCCATGTGCCACCTAGGGCACGAAGGGTCCTAAGGTAAGGTAAGGTTGATGGAATGACAGCTGTCTTCACTACTTTTCGTTGATGGAATGTCTGTTGTCTTTAGTCATTTTGTTGATAAAGTACTCTCTTTCCTTTTTCGGTGTCAGAATGTGAGATATGTCTGTTTTCTTTCTGTTGCTCTTTCTTAATGAAGGGAGTGCCAGTCGTCCATGAATTAGATATACGATGTGAGCTAGTTCTTCTTTTTCAGTCGGAGAAAACTTTTCCAAACAAACATTGACAACTGAGAAATCGATCAGATCTACACTGACTGTTCAGTTGAGTTCCTCAATCTAAATCAGAATTTGGTGAAAAACATTTCATCGGCTACAGATTTTCAATGTAGATGCTGGAATAATTAATTTCCCCATGTCGATTTGGCTATCATCAGGTGTGAACGTCTCAACCTAGATATCAATAGAATGACTGATCGCATTTTAAGAATGTGGATCAAGGCTGTTTGCAAATAGGAATCAATACAATATAACATCGTCTG
This sequence comes from Lineus longissimus, assembly GCF_910592395.1. Lineage (NCBI taxonomy): Eukaryota > Metazoa > Nemertea > Pilidiophora > Heteronemertea > Lineidae > Lineus > Lineus longissimus. The sequence goes on from NC_088317.1 coordinate 6,831,779, forward strand.
ATATTGATGACCAGAAATATTATATATAGCAGCCGCGTTACCCTGGTACTGCTTAATGTTGCATTTGTACTAATGGGTTCATTTCGTCAATGAATATTTTTTCAATGCAGTAGAGAATAGTTTATCGAACGTCTCTACCAATCAACCATGATAAATCATTACACCATTAAGAAAAGATAAACTTGTTTGCAGATGGAGGTTACTAGCCCCTCCTAGCTGCCTGCGAGATGAGGAGTGGTCTTTTTGACTAGTTATGTTAAAGCCTGTTAGATTATTCATCGGGCGGAACCCATGCTTGATAGTGTATGGCCGAACATTTCGCCACAGCATTACTCTATGTGCTAACCAGATGGTTTAGAAGAGCCAATACGAAAATTTACTGACGGCTTAGAACAGAAATCGACCGACATTGAACCATTTATCTCACGAATCGAAGACGTTTGACAACTACTACTAACATAAGAGAAGCCGAATGCCTAAAGATTCCTCCGATTATCAAAGTGGTCCTTAATGTACTCTGAACAATGAAATATTCAAGCTTTTCAAAGGGGTATCGAAAAATGCCGTATTATCAATGTTTATCAGATCATTGCAACTTGTTCGCAATCCTAGGCATGCCGAATCTGTTCACAGCCATATTACCCCACTTGCAGGTTTAAACTTTTGTCTCAGTTAATTAGAAGTACGGTAGAACCTCCCTTAGCGGACACATCTCTATTAAGGACACCCTCTATATTAAGGACACTAGTTTTGGTCCCAAATTGGTTGTTTCCAGGTTAGGTTAGATTGTACATGTGAGCAGAGATTGGAAGACTCTGATCAGATTTATCTGACTATTTGAAGGATCAGCATTATTGTCATCTAGCGGTAACAAATAACGGACTACATGTACACCAAAATTCTTTTCTAGTGTTTTACCAATAAAACCTTTATCCACACATAGTGCATAATACACTATTTCACAAAAAAGGGCATAATATACTATTTCACAATTTCTGATTCTTAATCATGCTCTTGTAATAGAAAGCGCAGTGCTTCAGTCAAGCTTCTTTAGAGCTGCAGTACACCTCCAAGCCTTACTCGACGTCGTTTAGTTTTGCGAGAAGCACTTGTTAAACCAGTGTTGGTTCAAGCTCATATGAGGGAAAATGGAGGTGGTCAATAAGAAATTCAGAAGACTGATGCCAAATTTCGATCTCGTTGTTAGCACCTAGATTTGAAACATCTGGTGGATGATTTTATTCGGACTTGCCAGAGTACAGACAATACGAGCATTCTACGGCTCGCAATAAAGGTCGGTTTCGGTCGCCTCCGGATAAGGTTTCCTACGACATTTTTCTGAACTACAATCGGTACTTTTCAAGCAGTCCGCCCCGTCTTTCAATTTTTCGGCTGCGCGTCTGTAAAAAAACAAAATAAGAATTGTAGAAATAAAACAAATTAGAATAGAAACAAATCTGTTGACAGATTTTGGCCTGCAGATTTTGGTTTGACTATTGTATACGCCAGATGGACACTCTGGGCAATTTCCGAAAGGCCTTAAAAACTTACCTATTTGGGAGACATTTTACATAATGGATTGACAAGTGAATGTCGATCTTGAATAATTGTAAAAACGGCGCCTTACAAATTTAATTTTACCTACTTGCTGACCTCCATTAGCAAATTTTATCTTGTCAGATTTAAGATACATTTAACGAAACTATCAGTTCATTCAGAGAATCAAAATCAAATCGTTTTGAAATGGCCCCCGGCAGTCTGTGACCGATTTAGCGTCATCCCTTGGGTCTCGTGATATAAGGCGGTCGTAAATGATGTACTACCTCTGTATTATGGTAACCCAAACGTCCTCGGGTCAGGAGAGATTGTCCTCGCGTTTAGGTTCTGCTACACAACAATCTACCATAATTGGTCTATTTCGAATTTTCAATTTTAAAGATGCTAAAGAGATATTTGTTTGATAAAAGCATTTCGTTTTCTTTTCTTCGAATGCAATGTTTAGAACGGAATTGAATTGGGCTGTAGCCTACAAAGTTGCAAGTGTAAGTGCAAGGAAAGGTGTAAAAGTGTCGGCTAATAAAACTTAAAAGAAATAGTGTAGAAGAGAAAATTATCGCGATACAATATTTTCGCGAATGCCGGCCGATGGAAAAATTCGTGGCATGAATTTTTCGTGAGTCAGGATATTTTTCTTAGTTAAATAAAAATCTCTATTTTGACCAAGAGCTATACTAGAGAATAGGTGATGATGTGTACGTGTCTATACAGTATACTCAAATCCAACAGGCCTCAATGAATAAAGTAATTAAGCACAAAAGATGAGCATTAATATAGGCAAAAGTCATTGAAGAGGGGTGGAATTTGTGTTTGTTAGGTCAGAGTCGTTCAAATAAAGTGTCAGGCAACAACTAGGGAACATATAGTTTCAACACCAGAGCCATTCCGAAAGAGGCGCTTCAGGACAGAGCTCTCTCGGGTCACGTGTTGACCAAAGCCAATTCCGCACAACTGGGACTTGAACTATTATTTGATCAGCTGAACATACTACAAATTCTGACCTGACTCTTTACTTGAAAGACTCTTTCAAGTAAAGAATCAGGTCACGGCAAGTTTCCTTTGACATTGTTTGATCCCACAGCTTTCTCGGGCAATTAACTTAAAGCCATGACGAGGCCAATTTTAATTCAGCTACAAACTGACTTGAGTTGCAGAACAATAATAAAACAACCAACAATTCAAAGAAAAAATATACTCTGCAAATGCGGTATATCGGAAAACAAATGTATACAACATAAATTGCTGACTTACTATTGATGTGAACGATCTAACAATTTAGGCGGATGTGTTAGTAAATTTTGTAAACTACAAAAATACGTGATGATGTGGAGCAGAAAAACGCATCTCGAAAATTATTCTTAAATCAGTGTCATCACTACTTCTCAAAACTGGCAAAAGGACGAAACATATCGCTTTTTATATCATAGTTGTCTTTGACACTATATCTAAATAGTTTTATAGAAATCAGTGAATTTGAAGCTGGCGTTTGCTTTAAAACGGAGAATTTGTAATGGCTATGTTCAGCTGATCAAAGAATTGTTCAAGATTGGCTTGGGTCAACGCCTGACCCGAGAGAGCTCTGTCCCAAAGCGCGTCTTTCGGAAAGGGCGGTGGCTTTGATGTTGAAAGCATGTTCCCTAGTTGCCTGACTCTTTATTTGAAAGACTGTGTTAGCAGCAAGGACGTTTTGACTCGATGTTCTGGCATGCGGAAGGTTTGACTATTGCTAACAGGGGACATTTTGGCAAGGGGACGTTTTGCCTGGACACCAGAGAAATCGACGTGGCGTCGACCTTTAGTCGCTAGTATGAATGCCGTAATACTTAAATAATAAAATGTACATGTACTTACGTCTCGGCCTGGACTTCAACATTACACATCAGCAGAGCAGCAGCGATGACGACGAGTGCCAATACGTTCATTTTGACATAGAGGGGTGTGGCGGCAAATCCTGATGAAAGTCCTTTCGACGTTGGATGAGAGAATGAGAAAGTAGATGAAACCGGCGGGGATTTATTTGATACGTTCTGTTTTCAAGAGTCTAGTTCAGCTGCGAAAAGAATCGCCTCAAGTGGTTCACCTGTCAGCGCTCGTTATCATTCTCCGGGGATTTCGACAACGCGAAATGGTTTGGGCTGTTGTGCTCAGCATGTGTGAACATTTAAGAGCCAACATAATTTGTGTACGAACTACTTCCAATCACTATTTTGCTTATTTCTGAAACTGTGGAGTGAGTCCCTAGCTCATGCGTTGCAGCTGTAGTTAAGATGGCAGCCAATACCGACGTCTCCATGACCTCTATCGGTAAGAAACACGAACTGACCGGCTGATTTCTTGTTGCTTGGATGCCCGGTATCAGCTGATGAAGCGCTGTACTCAGACATTCAAATTTGTTTTGCACTAATAGGTTTTATCTAATCTATGTAAAGGTCGCTCGACGGCGAAAATATAACGGCCGCGTAATACACAATTGATTACTTGCTAGGATGCATAGGCCGGGAGTTCCTGCTTTCACATGCATGCTTTGGTGGTCGGATATACTCAATGATGGCGTGTGGTATTAATCAAAAACATGGGCAGGGGCGACCTTTCACCCGTTAACCTTTTTATGCACCAGAACTGTCACGCTATGACGCCAAATTGAAAAACAATGGCGGCATCCGCATGCATGGGTGGCGGTCTACACATTGGCAACGTACCAGATTGTGCACTGAGAGTGCACCACGATCTATCGTTTGACAGCGGCTCCTTCGTCAACCAAATCTGTCATTGAGGGGACCCGCCATTTTAGCCCCAAAAAGATGTTTTTGTTGTTTTTCGCAGATCCACTCGTGAATATTGGGGAGTTGGAAATGTACATGTACTATTGTCACGCGAGCTCGCTCATGAATATGCGAAAGTGAAATGTACTATTGTCTCGACGGTACATATATCTTCAATGCTTGGTGTTCCTACAGTGTATGATGGGGCAAATTCCAGTAATAACCGCGTTCTGGATATTGATCTAGGTTCCCAGCTTGATCTAATGTGTACCGCCATTACCATTTACACGTAACTCAGTACGTATACCACATGTACATCTTCGTTAAATTAATGGCTTTTTTCTTCTTCTTTGCGTACAGTCCCTGTTGTTGGCATAGGTTTACTGAGTTGTCCACAGCATTTTCACCACGTCCCCGTACAATTATTGTGTATTTTGACACTTTTAGTCGGATTTCTTGTCTGAGGGCTTCGAGGAGTGGGTAGTTCTAGAGTAGCATACACAGATCGTTGTCATGTTTCTCGTGTTGGTAAAGCAATGATTGTAAAATGGATTGTTGTTGATTAAGCAGTACTTTTGTTTTAGGGGCGGGTACTATGCGTTCCGGTAAAACGTTGATTGATTGTTCTCCATAGTTCAGTGTTTCCAATAGACAGCTAAAAAGAGAAAGTTTTCAATAGGAGGAAACAAAGAAAAATGACTTGTCGATCTGTCTTTCAGCATTCCCAAACAATAATGGGAAGATCAGTGGGATGGTTGGGCAATTCCTGACATTACTTGTAATTCAATTGGCTACTTTCGGACAGCATAGCCCTAGCCCAAGCTTGACCTAATCCCAGTCGTCCTCTGCAACATGGGACACATGTCACCAGATGCTATAGGAATGAGCCAGTTTAAAGTCGATAATTATCTTCCTTACATTTCAATAAGCGATTGTTTCCTCTACTTGAAGAAAAAAGATTGAGGAAACGCATTCTTCCACTTTATCTTCTGTAAAGTACATAGCACCCTACTGTGTGATTTGTGAAGTACATAACACCCTACTGTGTACTTCGTGAAGTACATAACACCCTACTGCTTACTTTGTGACTTGTATTCCAGGTGCTCGCCACACAAGTATGATAATCGGATTTTTTAGAATGAGCCACCCGATGTAGACGTATGAAACCTGCTCCTGCTCGCAAGCCTTATGGATATGGCTGGCGCGAGTGGACGCAATTCAGATTTATGCCAGGTAGACGGATGTGAAAGGTGATAAAGTTAGAATTATGACAACAATGTACATGTACTTTATTCTGTACTTTATTCACTCGCTATTGTCGATCAATGCCGTTTTTGAGGAACTGAATCTATTCCATACCATTCTATGGCTGAAAAGGACATGACATAAAACCTTTTTAATGCAAAAACAAGTTTTCCTGAAGTCTTTCGATCTCAATCGATTGACTTATTATCTCGATCGATCAAGTTATTGTTTAGTACTGGCCAGGTGGGAAAGGAACGTCCAAGTGAACGTAAACGCAGTACCAACCGCGAACGACAATCAAAAAACGCCGGAGGAACCTCCCGAGAGACAAGACGACCCAGATCCAACTCCAGACAAAGGAATCAAGGGAACCGGCAGCAACGCCGACCACAAACAGACAACAACAACAGGATTCCACAAGTGCCGCACAACCAGCTCAATCAGCCACGAAGACAATACCAACAACGCTCGGTAAGCCTGAATGCTCTAGGTCTGGACCCAAATGCTATGACAGTTCTGTGGGAGGGGGTCCCTAAATCAACTAGGCGATATGCTATGGGGTAACCCAAGACATTGAAATCCATTGAAGAAAACGAATTAAAAAGATCGGTAGTAAACCTCACGAGTGACTACAAACTAACTAATGATGAAATTAAATTACTTAGCAAAGGCTTAAACTTCTGCCCTGCCACAAAATCATATGACAACCATCAGCTCAACCAAGACACAGAAGAATTCTTCAGAAGAATCAGATTGAGAGAATTATTTAACATTGATGACGCAACAGACACTAAGACCGAAGGTACCAACCCCAGTGACTACCAACTACGTAAAAAATCAAATTGGACCCCGCCCACTGACCGCAATGGCCACCTTGAATCATACATCGCCACCATCTCTGTCAACCTCAACAGAGTCCAACCCAAGAAAACGTTTGACAACATATCTCCGGATGATAGAGAAGCTCACAGCTCCCTAAGAGATAAACCCAACATAACCATAAAAAGAGATGACAAAGGTGGTGCTACAGTGGTGCTCAACACCTCTGATTACATCAAAGAATGTAATAGGCAATTACCAAATTTGTCGACCATCACTTAAGACCACTGGTACAAGACACACACATACTTAAAGGACACTACCGACTTTATCAACAAACTAAACACCATTGATCTCGGATCACCAAAGCCGGACAAACCCGAACCACTCCTGGTCACCTTAGATGTTACATCCCTGTATACTAACATCCCCCATGATGAAGGCCTGGTTGCTATGAGAGAACATCTCAACACCAGACGACAATGTACTATCCCAACAGACATCCTAACGGATGCTGCTGAACTCATACTCAAAACTAATAACTTCAGCTTCAATAACAAACACTATCTACAAAAATCAGGTACAGCCATGGGCACATCCATGGCCCCATCGTATGCCAACCTGTCTTTGGCTAAATGGGAATCAGACTTCTGGAACCGCCAACCCCATAAACCCCTTATGCATGTCAGATTCATTGACGACATCTTCATGATCTGGCCACACGGCGGAGACGAACCAGATCAAACTATAAGAGACATAAATGAACATCATCCCACCATCAAATACGTGGCTAACATTAGTGAAACCTCAGTAGATTTCTTAGATGTCACTATTAGTATTGGGGACAATAACAACATAGAAACTTCCCTATTCACTAAACCCACAGATTGTCATAGCTATTTGGTCTCAACCTCCTGTCATCCAGACCACACCAATAGAGGTATTGCATACAGTCAAGCAATCAGGATTCGCCGAATCTGTTCACGCATTGACGACTATGATCAACATAGCAAACGTCTCATCCGGATGCTGCATGTCAGAGGACACGAGCTAAACGACCTCAATGAAGCCATAGCTAAAACCAGATCTCTAGACAGAGACACACTGCTGCAAAAACAATCTACAGCAACTAGCAGAGACACTGTCATTCCTCTAGTTACAACGTACAACCCATCACTTCCGAATCTACGAGAAATAGTAAATAAACACTGGGATGTCCTAGAAAGCTCTGATAAACTCAGGACTGCCCTTAATTCTGCCAAACCACTTATCAGCTACCGTAGATGTAAAAACCTGAGAGACATTCTGACTAGAGCCGATATCAAAGAAAATAGTCTTTATAGACCCAACACTGGCACAATCAATGAGATAGGAAGACAAACCCTCTTACTGTTCGCACCCCCACCAACAAAAGGCAGCAACAAATGCAACAACAGCAAATGCCCCAACTGCAAAGAAATCAAACTCAGTAACCAGTAGAGTCACCGGCAAAAAAACATTATGATAAACAAAACATAATGTGTAACTCATAAAGGGTCATATACCTCATTGAAAGTGCCAAATGTAACTATCAATTTGTGGGTCAGACTAAAAGGACACTCAAAACCCGAATGAATGAACATCGCTCTGGCATAAACAATGAGAAATCCACATCGATTCGCTCTCACTTTAATAGCAGTAATCACTCTATTAAAGACCTCCGTATCTATGGACTTGAAAAGTTACCTCAAACGAAAAATGAGAGAATTTATGTAGGCCTTCTCCTAGAAAATCGTCTGCTAGCCAAAGAATCATACTGGATTTATACTTTCCGAACGGCTCGAACCATTTCTCGTTTGGTCACTGATTTCGAAGCTGGATAGCAAACATCAGTAGGCACTGCGCACAATCGAAACAAATTGAAAAATAACCAGTAAAATCCAGAAACGTATAACACATATAATGTGACCGAAATGTGATGATATTGAGGAGGAGGAAATATTGCCGTATTCGATCACTAGTGCCACGTGGAGTACTTTTTTCATCGTTTATTTCCAAGTCTTTTTCGCCCATTTGCACTTCTTCATTTTGCACACTGCACTTCAGAAAAGGAAAATATTGTAAACAAAAAGGATTGTTATCAGAATTTTTTGTGTACAAAATATTCATGTGAGCTTTACAATAAAAAATACTTATTACAAAAAAAACAACTTTTGAACATATTTTTGAAAAGTCAGTGCCCACCGCCCGGTGTAGCAGTCGAAAAGCCCCCCCCCCCCCAACCGGAAAATTATGATAATTTGAATTATGACTGTCGAAAGAAATATCGAAATTGGAGGGTGCGATTGGTAGCCCCGCCCCTCCTCATTCTGTTGTGACATCAGCATGCGTTCCAACCAATAGCAACGTCACGACGTTCCGGTATCCCACCATGCACAGCGCACACATAACAACGCCACAACGTCTTGCACTTCGCAACCGTTCGTATCGTTTTCCCAATTGCTCCGGCAAAATACGTTACTTATTTGTCATGTAAGTTCGATCTGACTGACTGTACCGGCATTTAAAATGATAACACTCCCACAAATCCCAGGTGGGAGCATACCATGCAGCGAAAGATATTTTACCACGGCATTTCTCGCAATGACACAACACAATATACATCGATTTCAAAAAATGGTAGGGCCTATAGCAAAAGTTCAGAACGTATCGCGCGCTAGACCAAAAAACACAACAAAACAGTGAAATCCGGAACCGTTTAATTCAGTGATAAGGCCGAATGCAACGATGATGATGAAGAAGGAAAGCGGCAAACCGCCACGCCATTTTCAATCACTTGGTCATGTCATATTTCTCTGAAAGTTTTATTTTCTCAAGACAAGTGTAGAATACGAATATGTCCCTCTGGAAAGAGTGCCCAGCCCTATTGTATTATGGCGGATTCTTGGTATATATGATTTGATGCGTGTAATTTACAGAATAATTTTTCCCCGGACATTCTAATCTATTCTAGGAAATTTCAAACTTTTATACCGGTACGATAATATAGAAACAGGACTGGATATTGATAGACCCTATGCATTAAGACTGTCCCAAGATATATCAATATTTGGCGGGGGCCGTTTGTAGCCCAAAGTTCGTAGCTGACTGTGGTCTTGTTAGGGAGTTTTTCCCGAATGTACGCGATGATGACGTACCCCATTAACAGGACGTAACATCTATTTTAAAATGCATTTCCAAAGTGATTGCATGAGGACAACCCATTTTTGTGTCGTATATCACTGGAAACGCCCGATTCCCCTTATTCTGCAGGATGTTAAATCGGGCATTTTATTACTTTAAATAAATCATAAGCGTCGCATTCGCTCCTAGCTATGTTCACCATCCCAAATGGCAATATTGCCAATTTGGCGGGACAATCAAGGAAAAGCCCAAATATTATACATTTCTTCCTGAATAATTCTTATAGTGACAATTCTACCATGAAAGACAGTTGCTTACGCTACACAAAAAACAAAAAAATATCAAGGGACAACATTTAACTTTTGAGATATGTCGAATTTTGCACAAATCAGCGAAAAACGCACCAACTGGCACTGGACGGCATTTCAACACGGGGCCGACGCACATCCCAAGTTCAGTGTACACATACGTCGGCAACAACAGCGAAATGCGTAGTTTCTTGTTGGCCGCCTATTGAGTAGCGATCCAGGTTTCAAAAACTAAAAAAAAACATGTACATGTATTTGCCAAAACAACTGCTAAATCAACACTGGCATACTGTGAGGACCAAGAAATCAATGATTTTTTAGGAACTACGGTTAGGGTTGGCCGCGGATGAATACCAAAAAAATGGTGGGAATTATTATTTTTTACCCGGCGGTGGAAATTATTTTTTTGGCGGTGAGAAATAAATCCTACGGCGGTTGTAATTCGAGAGAAAAAAAACGCATTGTAAAAAGAAAATTTTTCTATTACTGTATATTGAAAATAAACGCATGTCCTCTATGGGCCACCGTATGGTTGAGTCACTCCATGTATGACGGACTGTATTTACCATAAACAACATTTCCTATAGCAGACGATGTATGTCTCGAAAGGCCGTATTCCAAACAACATTCAAGATACGCATAAAACACACTTGGGAATACGCATTAACAATGAGAAAAGTGGGATAATTCTCTCACTTATATTGTAGGTATAAAACTATTGTGAACTATATTTTTAACAAGCATATTCGCATGCCTTATCAAAGACTTAACTGAAGTTCCAAAATTATCGGTTTTCCATCAAATCAACCCTGGTGTACTTTTAGTAAGTCAATGGAACATATATTATTCATTTTGAAGGTATGGGATCACATTCACCATCCGGAGGTTACTAGCCCCTCCTAGCTGCCTGCGTGCGAGATGAGGAGTGGTCTTTTTGACTAGTTATGTTAATAATGCCTGTTAGATTATTCATCGGGCGGAACCCATGCTTGATAGTGCATGGCCGAACATTTCGCCCCAGCATTACTCTGTGTGCTCACCTGGTTTAGAAGAGTCAATACGAAAATTTACTGGCGGCTAAGATCAGAAATCGACCGACATTGAACCTAACACCATTCCAACCACAGATTGGTTCTAATTTTTCAGAGTGCAACTTGACGCAAGGATCCAACGCAAGTAATCTTTGTGGCGTATCGAACAAATTAAAACTTAATGAATTCATTAAGTTCCATTTCGTATGAAATTATATCATATTCCGCTCATTCCGCTAATTCTACATGGCCCGTTCATATATAAGCCATATTGATGTGTCACCAGTTTTCAGACAGCCGGTACAATAATTTATTATGTATGTCTCATTACCAAGCCTCAGGTAGTCGCAAATATTTACCACTAGCTGTTCCATTTGTCACAACAAATCTTGATGAAAAGTTGCACACTCAACCAAATTTGATGTAAGACAGAGTTACGACCAACTCGAAATGTTTCCTCTTCAGAGATATCTTCAAAAATTAAATGTCCTTGGGACATTGTGCTCACCTGGGAATGATGTATTGGTGGATGAAATGAGACATGGAGGTTAAATATCGACTGGTGAATGTGGCAAATTGAATGAGACGTTTAGAATTTAAGCTATCAATATTTCCTTCTTAAGGATTAAAGGAGATGTATCTGTTGGGGGGGGGGGGGGTCTCTAGTTGTTCATTAGTAAGTGATAATGGGAGATATTGATAGCCTCGGAGGTAATAGAGAGCTTTCGCTAAATCTTCCATCAATCAAGTCATTGACAAGAATAGTCAGTTCAGTAGGCCTTCTAACAGTATTCATTGGTCAATAAAATGTCAGACTCAACATACAATATAAATTAACCAGCATTGCAGAAATGGCAGAAGCACATGGAATGGCAAAATAGACATTCATTCTTGAGTCATCTTTAGAGTAGGAATGGCATTTAGGCAAAATGGGAAATCATACTCGAGTCATCTTGGCTGTTCTACCAATGGGGGTTTCACCCATATTCCTGGCAGGTTTTCAAAGATGGCTGCCTGGAGTCCAAGAAGTAGGTCGAATGGCGATGAATTTTGGTGTGTCAGGTCATGTTGTCATTAGACATCCTCACACCGACTTTCAACTTTCTCGACTCAATAGTGAGCAAACATGCCACCTTCGTTGAAATTTTAGAGTTTGACCTCTGTGACATTGAAAAGTAGGTCAAATTAAAAACCCTGATATTATGTCGTGAAGTGTCATCAGAGGTATCCACAGTAAAAATGTCATGGTCCTAGCCATCAGCGTTCAAGAGATATTGACAAAATAAGGTTTTCAAAGATGGCTGCCTGGAGTCCAAGAAGTAGGTCGAATGGCGATGAATTTTGGTGTGTCAGGTCATGTTGTCATAAGACACCCTCACACCGAGTTTCAACTTTCTAGACTTAATAGTGAGCAACGTGCCCCCATTGTTGACGGACAGCCAGACAGCCGGACAGACGACGGACGCCAGACGTGATGACATAAGCTCCCCAGGTGAGCTAATAATGGACAAAACAAACAACAAAATGATAAAAATGCTCTTAAAAAGGTCATTTATTTTCAAACACAGATTCTACAACCATATGTTGCATGGAGAGAAATATCGGGCTACAGTAATTCCTGCTACACATCCTTGGCAAGGATCCCGGGAGACAATCCCTCAGTGGGAACAATAAATTCCGAAAATTTTGGGTGTTTGTAGCATGACACTCCCTTTTACTTCCTACATGTATAGACCCAAGCCTAGATCCCATAATATATGCCTACAAGAAATTCAACTGTTTTTTCTCATAAAGTTTTTAAAAGATTTTGATGACCTTATCCTTATTCAAATCTAATCATGCTAAATGCACTAAAGGCGCAGGATGAATCAAAATTCACCAGACCTTATTCAGGAATATCACAGTACTTATATACAGTAGAACCTCTCTATTAAGGTCAACCTCGGGACAGACAAATGCTGTCCTCAATGGTGAGGTGTCCTGATTAGAGAGGTCAAATTGAATGGAAACAACCACTTTGGGACAAAAACAAGTGTCCTTAATAGAGAGGGTGTTCTCAATAGAGAGGTGTCCGCTAAGGGAGGTTCCACTGTACTTCTTGGATATTCATATTACTACATTTTGTACAATTTCCTAATTCACTGTACTCCCTCTCATCGAACTTGCATATGTATGCAGAAATATTATCAGTCAATACTGGTGTATGTAGCCAACAGCACAACTGATCTTGTTATGCTGCATAATAAAACACAATGGAATTCGTTTTGAACAAATTAACTTGAAGAATGTTCAAACCAATAACCAGTTATAAATTCCAACCAGTCTGATCTGTTTCCTACTTTGATACTATTCGAGAATAAAAATCTTCAAGTTACTTTTCACCCCCCCCCCCCCCCACCCCCCCTCACACACAGACATAGTACTCAAAATGGGCCTAAAATTTACAAATGCCCTTCCTTGATGAGTACGTACAAAATAAACGGCCCAAATATGATATCGAAATATGGACACAAGCATGGAGTGACTTTCAGGCTCCATTTTTTATCCACAATAATTTGAATTTTTGAGATGACTTTATTTCACGACAGAAAGTTATAAGAACATGATGTATCAACTAGAAACAAATATGTTACCCTACAAAAAATATTTACCTTACCACAGAAAGGGTGAATAAAGATAGTTATATAATACATGAAAGTGCTAGCTACACCTACATCATAATACATAATATGATTTCTATAAATTATACAACAATATAATTTCAACATACATGTATATTCATAATCACAAAAAAAATGTAAATTTAATACACTATTCATTAAACTGTGTACCACAACCAATGTTCAACATTTATGAGCAACCGGAAAGAAAACATGATTGAAAATCTTAGCCAAATATCTTGAGCTCAGCTAAAATGCTCTCATTTCAGCTAGTCACCGGTGATATCATTTTGAAATTACACATATATCATAAATATGAAACTTTGATGGTTGTTTGATAATGATAACAGAGATATAAGAGATGTTCTCAAAAAAGTGCAAATGACGTCACATACAAAATCGCGACCTCACTTTTATGTACTTTTATGTGATGCGTCACAGAGGATGTTGTCTGTGACGCAACACTAAAACTTTGACAAGAGAGAAAGACAGAGTCGCAATCTATCACAAGAACTGTGCATTTATAGTGAGTTCAAGGGTTAAAGGGGATTTCCCACAACACGTGAAAGCTTATTTTTTACATTTTCTCGGGCATTAAAAATGAACCTTCTCATTTTCTGTTTAAATGTCCAGTGCAGATCAGTTTGCTGAATTCAGCCTACTCAACATGTGCACAAATAGGGCCCACAATAGGGTACCTTTCAGTAACTTGCCTATAACTTGATGATGCAGCCAGAGCTTTGATACCAACTGAAGCACGGGCATTGTATTGCTTTCACTAAATTCGCTTTAAGAGCACTTTAAAAAACACCAGAACACTATTGATGCATGGTTTTTGTGATTAATGGCGACACTGTCTCACTGTCTTATGATATAAATCAGATCAATTCCTCAATATTTCACGTGATAAGGTCGTGGTCAACAAAATACAACAACCACACAAGAATATGAGCATGACTGAAAAGTGGTCTCTCGTAAAAATAATGGCGTATTTAAACCAAATTGTTCACCATAGACATCTGTTCGAACCAGACACATAACATGATAGATAAATATACAAAATATAAATTTTTACATATTACTAAGTACTGTAGACCAGGAAATGTTCACATCCGTTTTATTTTCACGATTTTGAAGGTAAACATGAACATTAAACATGTTAAACTGGCAAAAATGTAAACTCCTATGCAAATTCTGGCAAAAATTTTTTTGATACATGGAATTTAGTCTACGGCCAAATAAAGATGACCACATTTCAATAGTTCATTATCCTGACAGTTCATGGCTTACAGTACTGATGTAACGACATAGGGTAAACGGTTATGACTATTGAACATCCACTTGTCCGGTTTTCCCGAGGGTGCCGCCACTGTCTAATCGTTAAAAAGTGACAAGTCCACAGTCGTTGTAGTATGCACAGAGCACTATCCATGAGTTGCACAAAAAAAGTAGTAAATAAAAAAGATGTATTTTGGCATAAATAATACAATTCACAAAACATATCCAACTTTTATCCCCGTTTTCATTATGTTCACTCTCCAAGAGAGCAATACTCTTTTAATGTTTGCTATTCATATCTTGCATGTATTGTAATGTAATCTTTCTGCCAAAATAATCTTTTTTATCTGAATATTTTTTTCATAAACTCACGGATAATGCTCGGTGCATGCTGCAACGACTGTTGGACTTGTCGTGTTTTTCACGCTTAGACAGTGGCGCCACCCTCGGGAAAACCAGGCAAGTGGGCGTTCGAAAGTCATAACCAGGGTAAACCGTCTACATACTGTAAAAACTTCCCAGAGCAAACCGAGTATCAGTATGACAATAAAACAATTGCCATTGGTAGATTATTCAACATCCTCAAAGCAGTACTGGAATCATGAGATGTCCACAGACTGCTTCATGAGGTAGGGAAAACCGCCCAGAGGAAGTTTTACAGTTATCTACTTGATACAAAGTTATCCGACAGACAAATAGAAAAATATAATAAATGTTTTGGTACAAAACTATAACAGTTATGGTTCCTATATGTGTACAGTGGCAACCATACGACAGTTATTATGTATGCAAATGTGACTTGGTATACGCAGCATGGGTATACCAGGACAAATATATAAACAAGCCTTGAAAATGTTAGATATCTAGGTATCAGCATTATCAAAATATTATTCAGTGCATTTTTTCACATTTGGAAATCTTAAACCCAAAAGCTAATGGTTGGGTGATGCAAAATTTCAAGAAACGCATAGAATAAAATTTTCTTTGAATTTTGAACGAAAATGAGTACTAACCCAGAAATATTCATGCGCCTCTTATTTTCATGCCTTTCGCATTCACAGATTATCACAAATATTTATGGTCTGAAAAGACAAATTTAATTGAAATAGGTGTAACAGAGTTGTCAAAAGGATAAATGATTAAAGTTTCCATTCCTCAAATGTGAAAAAAAATGGCTGCAAATATTTCTGGGGTTTACAGTACACATACTTGAATATCGTGTTTATTTTGCGCAAAATAGATACCTAGAAATCCGTCTGCCCTGACATTCTCCAAGGTATTTCATTGGTCATGGGCTGCTAAAGGTCTATTATATTGTAAAGTTATCAGATTCGAACATAAATAAGATATTTACACACCTCCAATTAACTGATCCAGGTAAGCTTTAACTAGAACACTGCACATATCACAACAATGAATCACAACAACAATCTACCTTCAAACAAGACTGGTACAAACAGACTGGTACAATTTTACAAGTATACATGTAGATTAATCCATACTTGGTACAATGTACAAAACATGGCAAGTACCTGGTAGGTCTCTTTCAACCTCAATTTTGTTTGCCTATATCATACATATATACAAAACTAAAAAGATTCTTGGACAAATAATGACAAAACGTGCCACTTATTCGATCCTGAATCAAGGTCAGTTGCAAAAATTTGTGAGAATCAAATACACGGAAAATCTAGACATCTCACAGTAAATTTCTGTCCTTATTCAATGAAAACTTCTTTGAAATATTTCAGAATGATCTGATGCCAGGCGTCAATTTGATAAAACAGTGCTCTAATACTGCAACGCACCTGCAAACAATGCGTCATTAAAAGCAGTGTTTGCAAACTGTAGCAGTGGACACCAACCATGCAATTGGAGCAAATACACAGGCAAATGTACCAAATATAAGATATCGGTAAGGCGGATTTGAATGTTACATCAAGACGCCGACATTAATTTCACATAAATCTTAATTATCTGACTTAGTATAAATACATAGAGCCTAGAGGCTTAACTTTTATGTCCAAATATTCAGAAAATGTGTCTTTCATACTTCTTCAATTTGTAAGAGAAAACACCCGCCATAATTCATGTTGTGTATAGGACTTACATAGAAAAACATGTTGGAAATCTGGCTGTGTAGCCTACCCTCACAAAGCCACACACTCAATGTATCTAGTCTGAATCTTCCTGGACAAGAAGTGGTCAGATCACCTCGTCCTGTTGCATTTGGTAGGCAACGTTCGAACTGTTGACGGATTCCTCTGCTGGGTATTCTCGGATCGTCGACTGGGAAGCTTCTCTGTGTTTTTGGAAAGCAAGCTGTAGTAAATAAACGGAATGTAGTCGTTATACTATTAGTTTTGAAACAGAACTATTTTACAGATGACTGTGAGTGAGAGTACATCCACTTTTTAGGGGGAGTTAGATTTTTCATCTTGGAAGTTAAAGATTTGCCATAGGCACATTGAGATAGCTGTGGACACCTAATGGCAAGGTGGAGGGTTTGACTAACTAATCCTGGGAAACCAAGGCCCAATCTCATCCATGTCAATATACATAGCAGATATCTCTTTAAAAAGCTAAAATTTGGTCTTTTATTGTATATGGGGAACATAGTATCCAGGGAACATAGGGATAATACCCTAGTTCAATGTAGAATATTACATCTTTCTCAACAGATTTTTCATGCATCCATGCAGCAAGCTATATTTTCACAGCTTCCCCACATGCATGTTTGTCCTTTTGAGGGCAAAAGGCTTTTGTAGAGAACATTAAGATGGCTATGCATCCAAGTGAAGACTGTGCAACACCATAAACACTCAGGAGAATCTGTTCTCAAACTTGCGGAGAATCAGACAATGCCCACTTACCAAGCTCGCCTGCCCTGAACGTCACACTCACATTTGTGAGGAAAACATTCTCCAACGCCATTCCCAGGTAAAGTGATCTTGGTAAGTTAGGAGGCCTGATTCAAAGTAGTTCGAGAAGCTTTCCAGAGTGACAGCAAGTGTTTAACGGTCATCCTGAACAGCATCCACCAGGTTTAAAGTCATCAAAAATAAATAAAAATGGTCATAAACAAAATAAGTATAGACTGTTTAATACATTTCCTGAAAACTTCATTAAATTCAGAGGTGAGATAAGGGAGTTCTACTTTAAAATCACAATTAATCATGGTGGATGCTGGTAGACACTATTTAGGATGACGTCGGCTTAATGCAGAAAAGTGTAAATGAACTTTATCTCTTTTAAAAAACTGAAGTGCTGAAGTCAGAAAATCGAGCATTAGTTCTAATAGGCCATGAGCCAAATAAAAAAAGGGGCTTAGTTTTTTAATTCATGACAACATTTCAGAGGCCGAGTAAAAATGCTATTATCCATGTTATTATGATAAGTAAATTGCATGTTTAATATAAAACAAAAGTAATAGTTGGTCCTAAACATGATATATCAACATAAGTAACCAGGAAACCTGTGAACTGAGCTTGATTGAAAGAAAGATTTAGGTGGCAGCACTGAGTAGAGCTATTTTGGCCACCTAGGAGCCAATTGGTGAACTAAAATAACTGGAATTTGTAACGGATATTCTCGTGATTGTCAGTATACAGTACAAATCACAATTGTTATCGCTAAATTTCAGTCATTGGATCATCATTGGCGCGCTAAGCAGTGCACAGGTCGTGGGACTGCCAGTTGATTAAGATGCAAGTTATAGATGCACTCCAAACTAACAACTACGAGGTAATTATAACATTCTAAACTGACAGCCACGAGGTTATTATACAGTCCAAATCACAATTGACAGCCCTTAAATCGCATAATTGGTGTGTCAGTAGTGTGTCACTGACGCGCTATGAAGGACCTTGGTCAAGCATATTTCCTGCATACTATATGCTCAACCTTGTTGACACTACTGTTAAAGGTTAACTCGTGTCAAATTTCACCATGTAATGTTTTAGCTGTTTTTGACAAATGACTACGTCACTTTCTCATAAATCGGTAAGATTTTCGAATCGAAATGCACATTTTCTAGAAATTGATGGTTTAATCACGCCCGGACGGCTCGCTTCGATGCCGTTTTCGTTGATGACATCACAACATGAACATTTTCGCGGTGACGGTTGTTTACATTTAGCGATTTTATAATAAATCTAATAAAAATTGGAAAATTTGAGCTTTACATTTGTGATCAACAATTAAAAACGGACGTATTTCCGCAAAGTTGTAAATCACATCATAGTATCACTTTAAGCACTTCACTGGCATGCCAGCAACTCGCACGTACATTGCTCAGAACCGAAAGGATGTCAATTGTGACATGGACTGTAACAGCAGGGACAGTACTATTTTACAATAGATTATTTTTCAATAGCACATGCATAGGGCAAAGTCATTAGATATTAGCGTGCAGCGGTTTTTCTTGGCCCATACGCACATGCAGTCTCACACATATTTGGTATGACTTGAGAACTGGGTCTCAATTTGTGTCATTATCCTGCAACTGATAGGATGTATCGGAACCCTGACTGCTGATCGACTCATGGCGCTTTGTAGGATATTCCCTGATTGTCGAGGCCGACGCATCGCAATGTCGTTAAAAAGCAAGCTGAAGGAATAAACAGCACGAAGACTTTTACAAACAGAAGAATCATGAGGTACAAATTCAGATTTGTTGCCAAAACCACAACAGAGCCAATGGCTGATATTTATAAAAGACTAGTAAATGCTTTTACTTTAAACTTCATGTACATTTACACTAGCCATCTCTGTAGAAAACTGTAGTAAAAGCATTTACTAGTCTTTATAAATATTAGCCATTGGCATGATGAACTACCCACATATCGAGTTTTCTTGTTGTGAATGCTGTCAACAAATCTCTAGGTATCACCCCAACCCACTGAAATTACTGTCTTGGCCAATTAAGTAACTGAAAACATCAAAATGACTTTTATGTGACTTTATTACAATAAATGTGTACTGTAAAGGTGTACATGCGTTATATTCACGAACAATATTATGAGACAAGGGAGCTTCTGTCTAAAGCAACGAACAACACAAATGACCAGCAAAATATTAGACATGATGAATGATTTTGACTTTCCATTCGTAAATGTTTTGTCCAATTTGTTCTGGGCTCTGCAACAAACTACTGTTGATATTTTTTTAAAGTTGGATTTTTATCATTCCTAGCTTGGTGACCAAAGAGGATTTTTTCATCTTAGTAACCATGGTAATGAAATAAGGTTTTGATATGTATTTGTGTACAGTCAGTGACACAGAAACGTAATTTGGATGTTTTCTGCTCCGTACGGTTTAATTCACGACCAATGAAATATTCAGGACATGTTTTTTGTGTCCATCTTTTAATGTGAGAAATATAAGAACTTATAAAATTTCCGGAAACAAAATGGTCAAGGTGACCTCCCATCCTCCCCTCCCCCCCCCCCCCCCCCAAATGACCACTGAGCAATGAAACTTATCAATTGAAAACCCCAAAAATTCCAGTTTGATTGCAAAGATATGATAAATTAAAGCTAAACTTAGACAAGTAGTGTGCACTTCAGGCCCTAAAAGATGCTGACAAAACATTTTAAAATGGACTCAAATATATTAAATTGCCATGTAAATATAATCTATTCACAATTGCTTCGAACATAAGGATAACATCACACCTTTTCTGAAATCCGAAGACTTGCACTGGTCACTGTGACACCTCTGTGGGTATAATCACCAAGAGCGGCAAATAAAACAGTGCTTTGATACATGCAGATCAGCGACTAAATCGACCTGTAAACAAGTGATCTTTATTACTGTGACCTGTTTTTGACAACATGTTGGAAATCTTAATTCATCATTACTCATTAAGCCACTGCACTTCAGAAACAAAGTCGTTTTCTGTGAAATTTATTACACACATTGTGACTAGTCACTTCTTGGTGGGCCGCAGAATAACCTAGTAGCTACACAAAAAGTGCATTAGTTAAATTCCTCCATAATTCCATACGAGGTTTTTGCTAAATACTAAATATTATCAAACTTCACTCCCAACTTCAGTTCCAAACGTTAAATCATTTTGAAAACTGAGTTTGTATCAAAATTGTATGAGTATTGTAGTTTTAGGACCTACAACACCTCTAGAACTAGTAAGTTGCGACCATTTCGAAAAGCAGTACAGCGGATATAAATGAACAATGTAGAAAAGGAAACAATTTTTCTAATTGCAATGAGGCTATCGCATCACCACTAAAGCCTGCTACACACGAGGGATTTGGATTTCTCACCAACTTAGTTGGTTTTAAAATTAAGAACAGGTGCACAGGTGACTGGAAGTTGAGAGTTGTTCACCCACTCACACGAAAGACATAATCGCAGCAATATTTAGGTCCTGCACTATTTTTAGGCCAAAACCTTGGTCAAGGCTGAGTGCAAATATATATTATTTCTGGCAGGGAAATCTTAGATCTAGAAACATGGCTGCCAATGATTTTGTTGTGTACAATGAGAGGAAGAAAAAGAAGATTTTATTTGTTATTATTGTAAAAAGTATCAGTGAAAAGAGGAAAAGGAGAAATCGATGGGATAATAGGAGGTTTTGGGCAAAACCGTGGATTATGAGAAGGTACAGCCTTTGCGCCTATGGGCCTCTATAAAGATAAAGAGTCAAATTATGGCCCAACTATGTTGTTGACTGAATCACACAGGGAAATTTATACCCCACACTCCTTATATAAACAAAAAAATCCTTATATAAACAAAACTTGTCATCGAGAAATAGAACAAGTCGGTAGTGCAGCCAGCAACTCCAACCAATTGGGCAAAGTATCAGTTACCTGGTCTGCGTTGCAAACACATGAAAGATTTGAGTTGGCCGATTCCTGTTATGATTTAAAATTCCAACTAAGTTGGTGAGAAGTCCCTCGTGTGTAACGAACGGGCTTAAGACCGCGAAAACGACTGCTGCCCTACACTGTATGTATAGCTCTCCATACAATCATCTTTACCCACCAGTAAGTGTCATATTTTATTCATCAAGATCATATTTTGTTATTTTATTGATAAAATAAAACTTCATATGAGAAAAAGTGGCAATAATTCGAATAAGATTTACAGTCGAGAGAGCCTAAAAGGCGAGCTAGATTGTATAAAAGCGGTTCCATGTCCCGTTTTGAAAACAGAAAAATATTAAACCAGTGATGAAAATTTTGAAAAAAGCTAAATACAGTAAACACTGCAATAAGTGGCCTTCGCGGGCAGTCAGAAAAGGCCTGTCTCGATTTTTAGTTGGGAGTATCAAAAACCTGAATCTCAGGATATTATATTCCAAAAGAAATGGTCCAGGGACCATGTGCTCACCTCGGGTAATGATCACCATTCCATCGCTGTGTTTTAAATTGCCTTACTGTACCTTTTTTACCGGTGCCTTTTTTACCGTCTACCTTTTTGAACGCATCTTCGGCCAATCTGATTGATATCTGAACTGGCTACAGTATTTCTTGCAAATGACATAGTATTTTAGTTGAAAAGGTACCCCAGGGCCCCAAAAACCACCCCAGCACCGGATGCGAAGAAATAAAAAACTTTCGTCTTCTCACTGACGAGATAGTTTATATTCGCTCACGTCAGGCTATACTGATTTTATGGAATCTGGAAGAATATTCCAATCTTAGCTCTAATGCACCGGACCAATAAATGAGTATTTTTCATAGCAGATATGTCATAATATAACAATTATAAATATGAAAATAACAATACTGCAAGTTGTACAGCAAGCGGCGTAATTCACAAAAGATTATCTATCTGATTTACATAACAAATCACTTCGATCACTTTGATTACATAACATATTGTTTTTAAATAAACAGATTCATGAGATCTTTTCCAAGTCCTTAATATGCTGACTTGATCAAGAAATCGAGTTGGAAAAAAAATACTGCAATCAATGTAAGACTCTCCCCTCCCCAATGTTAGGCTAGGCTAATGACACTTGGTTGACAACTGAACTGAACATGTTTTGCTTTCCAGCTTACCAACCATCACTACCAGGGTTTCCGCCAGAGGGTAAAATGGGTAACATTTTGTACCCAAAATAAATCCTAGGGTAAAGATACGTACCCAAAAAATCAGAGACTTTGATATCGTTGAATTAGAATAAAAGGCAGAATGCGGTATTTGTAGCCACAGTTTATTTGTAGCCCTGCATTGTTTGATGCATAGGGATATCAATCAGTACAATTAAACCAGGGTTACAAATACCTTACACTATCAAATCCAGGTACATGTCGCACAGAAGATGAGCCTAAATGACACCAGGAGATAATGGAAGAAATTGATGTGCTCATATTTCACAAAAGGCAGTCAACAGAGAAATGAACAAACAGTCTGTCTCAACCTGCCAAGCTCAGAGCGACATGCACCTGCTTTTGCTGTGACGGGTCACATATGTGACCCATTCTAGCAAAACCAGGCGCATGTCGCACATAAGATGAGCCTAGATGACACGAGGAGATAATAGAAGAAATTCGTCAGATTTCACAAAGGCCAGACAATAGTGAAATGAACAAACAGTCCGTCTCAACCTGCCAAGCTTAAATTGACATGCGACTGGTTTTGCTGTGACGGGTCACATATGTGACCCATTCTAGCAAAACCAG
This sequence comes from Lineus longissimus, assembly GCF_910592395.1. Taxonomy (NCBI): domain Eukaryota; kingdom Metazoa; phylum Nemertea; class Pilidiophora; order Heteronemertea; family Lineidae; genus Lineus; species Lineus longissimus. The sequence continues at coordinate 6,855,255 of NC_088317.1, forward strand.
TCGCATGTTGCACATTAGATGAGCCTAGATGACATTAGGAGATAATAGAAGAAATTGATGTCGTCAGATTTCACAAAAGGCAGACAATAGTGAAATGAACAAACAGTCCGTCTCAACCTGCCAAGCTCAGAGTGACATGCGACTGGTTTTGCTGTGACGGGTCACATATGTGACCCATTCTAGCAAAACCAGTCACATGTCGCACATAAGATGAGCCTAGGCCTAGATGACACCAGGAGATAATAGAAGAAATTGACGTTGTCAGATTTCACAAAAGGCAGACAATAGTGAAATGAACAAACAGTCCGTCTCAACCTGCCAAGCTCAGAGCAATATGTGACTGGTTTTGCTGGAACAGGTCACATACAATGTCACTGTCACCATCAGTACAATATCAATATTGATAACTATAACATCACTATGAGAGATCAATGAACACTTTTATGAATATGCAATATCGCAGTATACTGTGCAGTAATTTCACAAAAATCTTTGTTTGGCAGAAAATCAACATTTCAAAGATGTTGTTAAATTTCAACAAGCCCACATGTAGATATTGATGATTTATCATCAAGGTTTTATAAACTGGTTTCTCACTACACCCTAACAAGCAGTCAGTAAAGAAATTGGATTGGATTGCTTGTCTTTTGCCTTTTGGTAAAACTAGTTATCAATATGTTTGATATTGTTTAACACAGGTCACAGCTGCGATTGCCCCACAGACAGATTCAGGCAGAATATCACCTCTCCAGGTCAAGGCTAATAACCTAACCTAGTGAATCGAAGGTTATCTCAAAACAAGAACCTCGCATTCACTTTATATGTAACTTTAAGTTTCCTTGTTACGCTGAGTGTACAGCACTCCCAGTCACAATACTCCAATCAAAGGCAAGGGTTTGCTTACAAACAGAGGTATACAATGCTGTACAAAAAGGTCACTGATGTACACAAAGCTCACTTATTTGGAGGACTTTAAATAACCTAACTATACATGAGCAATGAAAACATATATTCAACACATGATCACATCAGCGGTTCTAAATTATCTGTTTAAGACTTGATGTAAAACAGAAAAATCACAAAAAGATCAGAATAATTGGTCACATGATGTAGCATGTGACCAAATATATTTCAACTTTTTGTGATCATCGTCCTCCTTATTCCAAGTCTAAAACAGATAAATTTGAACTGTTGCTAGGTACATGGATAAAAACATGTTTTCATCACTCAAACGAAGTGACATGTAGGTTACTGAATTCCTCCAAATGAATGAGTTTTGTGTACATTTGCGAATTTTTGTACAGCATTGGATACCTCCGTTTGTAAACAAACCCTTGCCTTGGATTAGATTTTGGGCATGCCATCTGCTTCATGCAGCCCCTCAGAGAGGTTGTTTCTGATTCCGGGGGACCATCCTGACTCTTGGTATCTTGCATAACTTACGCACTCCATGGGGAACGCAGCGTTGTCAAAATGAAACAGAAATTTGATGATTTACAGAATGGTAACCGAGTAGATTAGGAAACTAAATCTCTAGCATAACCTCAATGACCAATAATAGTTGTCTATTGCAACTGAGTACATTATTTAAATCAGGAAACTAAATCACTTGCAGAAATTTCATCGCCGAGTAGACACTTTAACTAATTCGACATTGTCTTATTGTAACTGAGTTTGAAATGTTGTTAAACCTCTGCAGTGACTACAGGGTCTCCCAAAAAAGTATACCCACCTTGAATCATCCATTATATGTAAACTACTAAATTTTATTTCAAGTGCAGTATGTCATTAGAAAAAGCTGGATTTACTTCTTTTAAATGATACCCTAAACATGCATTTATTTTCACGAGTTCATCAGAAACAATGCATATTTTTTTTAATGGTACCCGGACTCTTGCTCGTGTTCTGTTCTTCGTAACTGTGGGAAAATGAAATCACAAACAAAGAGACTGATGAAGATTACTCACCGGTTCAAATGTTACACAGTGTGAAATTATGGCATTGATCCCTCCACATGACCCCCTCCCTATCAATGCACAGGTGGCATCGTCTGACCATGTCTCTTGTTGATTTGTCACAGTGTGGAATTAAACTGCTGCCAATCATTGCATTGTTACTGACACACCCATGAAAATAAATGCATGTTGATTGTGTTATTTAAAGGAGTAAATCCAGATCTTTCTAATGACATACTGCACTTGAAATAAAATTTAGTAGTTTACATATAATCGATGATTCAAGGTGGGTATACTTTTTTTGAGACACCCTTTATATCTGCTAATGCAACATTGTCTTATTGTAGCAGAGAGTATGATATGTTGTTAGACTTAGGAAACTGAATCGCTGCAGAGACTCTATCTCCTAATTCAGCAATGTCTTTGTAACCAGGAAACTGAATCTCTGCAGAGACTACATGTATAATTCAACATTTTCTTATTGTAGCAGAGAGTATGATATGTTGTTAGACTTAGGAAACTGAATTGCTGCAGAGACTCTATCTCCTAATTCAGCAATGTCTTTGTAACCAGGAAACTGAATCTCTGCAGAGAATACATGTATAATTCAACATTGTCTTTATAACCAGGAAACTCAATCTCTGCAGAGACTACATGTATATCTCTTAATTGAACACTGTCTTATTGTAGCAGAGAGTATGATATGTTGTTAAACTTAGGAAACTGACTCTATGCAGAGACTCTACCTCCTAATTCAGCAATGTCTTTGTAACCAGGAAACTGAATCTCTGCAGAGACTGTCTCCTAATTCAACATTGTCTTTGTAACCAGGAAACTGAATCTCTGCAGAGACTATCTCCCAATTCAACATTGTCTTTGTAACCAGGAAACTGAATCTCTGCAGAGACTATCTCCTAATTCAACATTGTCTTTGTAACCAGGAAACTGAATCTCTGCAGAGACTATCTCCTAATTCAACATTGTCTTTGTAACCAGGAAACTCAATCTCTGCAGAGACTACATGTATGTATATCTCTTAATTGAACATTGTCTTATTGTAGCAGAGAGTATGATATGTTGTTAAACTTAGGAAACTGAATCTATGCAGAGACTCCCAATTCAACATTGTCTTTGTAACCAGGAAACTGAATCTCTGCAGAGACTATCTCCTAATTCAACATTGTCTTTGTAACCAGGAAACTCAATCTCTGCAGAGACTATCTCCTAATTCAACATTGTCTTTATGACCAGGAAACTCAATCTCTGCAGAGACTACATGTATATCTCTTAATTGAACACTGTCTTATTGTAGCAGAGAGTATGATATGTTGTTAAACTTAGGAAACTGAATCTATGCAGGGACTCCTAATTCAACATTGTCTTTTTAACCAGGAAACTGAATCTCTGCAGAGACTATCTCCTAATTGAACATTGTCTTATTGCAGCAGAGAGTATGATATGTTGTTAAACTTAGGAAACTGAATCTATGCAGAGACTCCTAATTCAACATTGTCTTTTTAACCAGAAAACTGAATCTCTGCAGAGACTGTCTCCTAATTCAACATTGTCTTTGTAACCAGGAAACTCAATCTCTGCAGAGACTATCTCCTAATTCAACATTGTCTTTGTAACCAGGAAACTGAATCTCTGCAGAGACTGTCTCCTAATTCAACATTGTCTTTGTAACAAGGAAACTCAATCTCTGCAGAGACTATCTCATAATTCAACATTGTCTTTATAACCAGGAAACTCAATCTCTGCAGAGACTACATGTATATCTCTTAATTGAACACTGTCTTATTGTAGCAGAGAGTATGATATGTTGTTAAACTTATGCAAGTATCAATTCGTTTCTTGTACCCCCCCCCCCTCCTCAAGGGTAGTTAAGCTATCACCACTAATCTTTGCCGATGCTTGAGAAGTATTTATTTTTCCTTTAGTGAAAATTTGGCGAAGCTGGAAAGAATAAGGATGCTAATGTGTCGATGTCTTGTCGAACATACAGCCTTACCCAGTAAAATTAGTTCGGTTACTTTATATGACGGTGATAACTGATATATTGTTGATGGTGATGTCTTGACGAAAGAAAAAGTAGCATTGGTGAAAAAAGGGTGATGCTTGAGCCTTAAGATGTCGTTATAGGGTGATAAGGTGTCGTACCCTTGAGGAGGGGGGGTACAACACACGAATTGATACTTGCATTAGGAAACTGAATCTATGCAGAGACTCCTAATTCAACATTGTCTTTGTAACCAGGAAACTCAATCTCTGCAGAGACTATCTCCCAATTCAACATTGTCTTTATAACCAGGAAACTCAATCTCTGCAGAGACTACATGTATATCTCTTAATTCAACATTGTGTTATTGTAGCAGAGAGTATGATATGTTGTTAAACTTAGGAAACTGAATCTCTGCAGAGACTATCTCCTAATTCAACATTGTCTTTGTAACCAGGAAACTGAATCTCTGCAGAGACTATCTCCTAATTCAACATCGTCTTTATAACCAGGAAACTCAATCTCTGCAGAGACTACATGTATGTATATCTCTTAATTGAACATTGTCTTATTGTAGCAGAGAGTATGATATGTTGTTAAACTTAGGAAACTGAATCTATGCAGAGACTCCTAATTCAACATTGTCTTTGTAACCAGGAAACTGAATCTCTGCAGAGACTATCTCCTAATTCAACATTGTCTTTGTAACCAGGAAACTCAATATTTGCAGAGACTACATGTATATCTCTTAATTCAACATTGTCTTATTGTAGCAGAGAGTATGATATGTTGTTAAACTTAGGAAACTGAATCTATGCAGAGACTCTATCTCCTAATTCAACATTGTCTTTTTAACCAGGAAACTGAATCTCTGCAGAGACTACATGTATATCTCTTAATTCAACATTGTCTTATTGTTACAGAGAGTATGATATGTTGTTAGGAAACTGAATCTCTAGGAAACTGAATCTCTGCAGAGACTCTACCTCCTAATTCAGCAATGTCTTTGTAACAAGGAAACTGAATCTCTGCAGAGACTACATGTATAGCTCTTAATTGAACATTGTCTTATTATTACAAAGAGTATGATATGTTGTTAAACTTAGGAAACTGAATCTCTGCAGAGACTCTATCTCCTAATTCAACATTGTCTTTTCAACAAGGACACTGAATCTCTGCAGAGACTGGCACTCTATCTCCTAATTCAACACTGTCTTATTGTTGCAGAGAGTATGATACATTGTTAAAGTTGAGTATGATAATAACTGACTAGCTGCAGAGACTCTCGTGTCTCCTAATTTGACATTGTCTTATTGTAAACGAGAGTATGATACGTTGTTAAACTTAGGAAACTGTATCTCCTGAGGAGGAGGGGAAGGTTCTCGACTTCGGAACGCCACCGGGTACTCGCGAATTACATTGGGCTCATTGCGACTCTGCAGTGCCACCTACAGGGAAAAGACAAAAAACAGAAGTGCAGTCATATAATTTTCTATCAATTACCAGGGGTTTAAAATCATTTAAGGCAACTGAGTTTTCTTTCAGAATAATTGGAAGAGAAGAAAAAAACTCTTTTACACAATTGAGATAATTCAAACATTTTTCAGCCAAGAAATATTCAAATTGTGTCAATGTTTTTTTTCCTCTAAAAAGTAATTTGTGTTAAATCAAACTTGTAATAGTGTGGATGGTAAAAAGTGCTCAAGCTTTAACAATCCAGACAAAAGATGAAATTGAAATCATAAAAGCTGTCACAAAGTGCAAGCTACTCGTCATTTCTATTATGACTTTTCAATCCAATGAATTTTAAAACTTTCACTAATAAGAATTTTGAACAAATTTCATGAAGCATTTAAAACTGTTAAAAATAAATGAATAAAACTGATTTACTTTGAAGCAGAGGTTTTCACTCGAGAGGTGCAACAAGAGAGACAGTGAAGGCAGAGACACAAATCACAATCAAAAGAAAATTCAAATAAACTCAAAATTTAAATCATGATCTTTATATCAACCCCAACAGCAGATAGCATGATAAAGATCATGTCAGTCCTGCATTAGTGAGGGCATTACCTGCCAACACTAAAAGTACTTTTAAAGGTCATAACTCAAGGTTTTTTGCCATTTTCTGCTGTAAGATGATTTCAAAAGTGTACCTAACACTTTATACAATACAGAAAACCAAATGCAATTAGCTCCATCCATTTTGAAGATATAGCCAATTACCTAATCAGGCTAGCAACTGGCTTGTTAGAGCCAGGCGGCGGGTTCAGCAAAAGTTGTGATGTAGATCAGGTCATCTGTACATGTCATGCAATCATAAAAGCAGGAGGGCCTTAATTAATTATGCACACCTGGAAGTAATGTGTTTCATTCACTATGGTGTATTGTGTGGCTCCGAATTGTGTCAAGGATAGCACAAAGAACAATCGAATGACGGATGGGACCCATTTTCATGAATTTCCAAAGCCAGTTGAACGAGAGAGGAGGAAGCTGTGGATTCGGAAGTGCAAACGTTTGGAGTGTTGGAAGCCTGGGCCTTCGGCCAAACTTTGCAGTGATCACTTTATCGATACGGATTATCACATGAAGCCGGATATCTGCAGCCAACTGAATATTAAATGCCACTTGTTAAAAACAGCTGTTCCAACCATGTCAATTGCATTTAATGCCCGAGGCTGCTGAGGTCGGTTGTTATACATAATGTGTCAGTGACAGCCACTGTCAATGACAGATTATTGTCATCTGACATCTAGGCCTATCTAACGTTGCACGGCATTATATCGTCACGTCAAGATGATTGTGCATAATACCTTCACTTTTCAATAGTAGTTCAGCGTTATGACATAACTGGCGATACAACACAGACGAGGCGAAACAATATTGTGCAACATTAGTCTGTTCAAAAATCACACATGTTATGCTTCTGCAACCGTCTATCAATGTCTTCTTTGCTATATCGGCAGGTCTGCCATGCAAATTGATTAACCACAAATTCTAATCACTTTCGTCCGAATGATCACTCTCATTATGATCTAGTGATATTAATGGCTCGAACATGTACGGCTCAACGTTTAAATATCCTTCTGTATCGACCAAAACATCCTCAAATTCACTGCTCTCACTCTCTGAACTGTATGCCGAAGCCATCTTGCTTTGTTCTGACTGACTGATCTACGTCATCAAAAAATCCCTAGCGGCCACATGTGGAACTAATCTAAAGTTGTGTGTGGTGGGAAATTCAAATAGTTTAAAATTGAAAATTGAAATCTATAATATAATGCGCGTTGTGGCCGCTAAATAGGAGGCGATTTTTGTTTCAAAATTGGGCCTCGAAAATGCGTCGAATTCTTGCAACTTTTGGTTTCGTAGGTGTGGATCATAAGTAAGAGTGTCACTGAGGGTGTCATACGTCGAATATCTTGGTGGTTTTAGAATAAATAACAACTTTTCAGAGAGCACGTCGACTGGAGAGCTCCGCTCATTCTCAAAAGCATACACAAACTTCACGCATATTCTCCCTGCCACATCAGTATTAGCTTCCAGCACGTATGTAGTGCTACACAACCTGGTCCATGGTGCAGGGTATTAGCAGGGAGATTAATGATTAGCCTATTCTATTTTAGTTCTATTCCAGAAACAGTTATGCCAGGATGGACAAAATATGTACAGTGGCCAGTGCTTGCTCTTTGATTTATTCTTTACTGACTGATGTTGTCAGTTTGAATTGTGTTCTGCATCTCTCCATGCACCTGGCTTTGGTCCGACAGTGGCATTGGGTAAGGGAGTGGGTAGGTGATATGCCTAATATGTGAGGGCCTTATTTGGAACAGGACCTGCTGTCACTGGTCTCAATGCATTGTGTAAAATAGCGTACTCCAATGAATCTATTGGGGGTTGCATGTAGATAGCAGCAATAAGTCCCTAAATGCAGTTCATTGCGTGTTTAACCTTTAATAAAACTTCAGTAACGTTAGAAATTTAATGTAGTTCAATCATCGTGCCCATTTAACTAATGTATATTACATTTCAACTTTGCCCGCTCCATGGGTATATGCTAGTAACTAAATAATGACTTTATTATTAGAATTTTTTTAATGTCTGGGATCTTGTTTTTTTAACCCTCAACATATTTCATGAGTATCAAGCATGTTTTCAAACCTTGATATATGGCCTTTAATGCGATTTACTAATAAACAGAAACCAACTGTTTCATATCATTTGGGTTTATAGTGAAGAAGCAATTCCTAACAGAATAAATCAAGTATGGTGGCATTACCTGTTTTCGGTATTTTTTCTTCTGGATTATGAAAAACAGTATATAGAGTATTCATTTCTTGCCAAGAATCCGAGGTGAGAACAAAAACATGCTCTCAGGCAGAGAATTAATGTACATGAGATAGGGACCCCAGCTTGAGTAGAGAATCGGGCTTGGCAGCGATGACTGGCTGTCACTAGGGTATGAAAGTTCTGTCAAGCGATGAAAGAAACTTCTCTCAAACGTATCAAATGTAAATTGTCATGAATCAAATGAGGCTATTTTCAGCAAGGGATCTGACATAATAAAATACCTAATATGTCATGACATTGCCTGCCAGTGTGATGTCGCTGATGAAAACGTGACATAATTTTGCGTGGACGGTGGTGTTCGTTCTGTTGTTGTTGTAAAATGAAGAAAAACGGCGCTGTTTTGATGCTGCCCAAGTCACACCGGTAGGCCACCGTTGTTTAAGGAGTTGATACAGAACTGGAGGTATTGGTTGTCTCACCCAAACTGCGAGGGTGGAGCTAAAATTTAGACCAAAACCGAGGCGTAGCCGAGGTTTTGGACAATATTTTAGCTCCACCCGAGCGGTTTGGGTGAGACAATCAATACCGACAGTGAGGTATCAATTTCTATTCTAAAACATCTCAAATTAAATATCGAATAATGTGGTTTTAAATGCTTTTGACATGCTTCCATGTTTTGCATCAACCCAAGCGGTTTGAGTTGTCTCACCCAACTTTTTTTGTTTTCTTTCTGCCGGAAAGGTCGCACTGCTGCCAGGGTAACATCAAATACTGGACAGAGAGGTTAAAAGGGAGACTGCAGGAGGCATCCACTTCACACAATGAGAACAATGCAAGCACGATTATAACCAGAGGGTGTGGCCAAACAAATGCACACTAACGTTTTTAACAATATGTGAGCCGTCACAGCAAAACCAGTCGCATGTCACTCTGAGCTTGGCAGGTTGAGACGGACTGTTTATTCATTTATCTATTGTCTGCCTTTTGTGAAATATGAGCACATCAATTTCTTCTATTATCTCCTGGTGTCATTTAGGCTCATCTTCTGTGCGACATGCGCCTGGTTTTGCTGTGACGGGTCACATATTACTACAAATTACCATTATTCTGATCATCATGAAGCATCATGATGCAACACGAGACCAAAATACCAGTTTGATGACATCATGACGCAATGTAGTGTGATGCATTACAAAATGCATGAGAGTGTTTCAGCTAAAAGCAGAAAGGAAGGGGGTGCGGCGCCCTGCCTCACCAGGAGGGGCCCTTAAAAAACCCTTCTAAAAAAAGTTTTTATGATTAATAGAAGTGGTGTGACACCTAATAAAGGGCATACATGTGTTTTAAAATGCACAATTGGCTCCATAAAATCTCTTTTGTATCATAAAACTATAAAAAATTGTTGTTCCTTTAACTAAAAGCAGAAATTGCCGCAATGAAAAATGCCCTTTTCTGGCTGAAAATTGCTCTTGCCTTTTCAGGGTGCAAAGTTGCCCTGCCTTTTTAAAATCCTGGCTGAAACACTACATGAAGCATGCATGTAAGGAATCGTAGCTAAGTGGTTAAACCCATATCGGTACCAAAACATTTTATCAGACTATTCTATACCGGTAATTCCATACCACTCTCACAAATTTCTAACAATTCATATAGAGTAATCTTGACTAGATGATACTTTCACTGAACATTTGTTGTTTAATTTATTTTGCATCATTATTTCACCAACAGTATAATCTCCATTATATTTAAGGTAATCTGGAGTGGTCTTAAACTTATGATCACAACATGAAAATTACAAGTATTACAAACAATTTTGAACCAGTGATACTGGCAGTGTCGATCCTTCTTCGGCTGGAATATGACGTCACCGAGCATCTCCTGGTAACTGTTCAGGGTCAGCTGTAGGGCACGAAAAAAGCTCCCTTAACTCCTTGCTTGAACCTCCTTTGGTCCCTGTCAGGAAACTTAGCATTCTCCATCACGTGATTCAGGCAAGCTTTGGGGATATGATGCGCCACTTCCAAGTTGCCAGCTGAACTGAAATGCCCACGCTTATCAAATGTGACCCGTCACAGCAAAACCAGGCGCATGTCGCTCTGAGCTTGGCAGGTTGAGACGGACTGTTTGTTTATTTCTCTCTTGTCTGCCTTTTATGAAATATGACTCCCATGAGCACATCTATTTCTTGCATTATCTCCTGGTGTCATTTAGGCTCATCTGCTGTGCGACAAGTGCCTGGTTTTGCTGTGACGGGTCACAAATGTGGTTTTGAGAACACACTCAGTCTCCTTTATAAGAGTCTCTGAATGAAGCCCACAGGATGAGATAGATACATTGGATTGACACCTCTTTATTGACTATTCCCTTGCAGCAACAGCAGGGTCTGTCGCTTTGAATAAGTCTGTACGCCTTTAACCTTGAAGACCGAAATGCATCTCTGACAGGTATTTCACATGGAGAAAGACGGCAAGACACTTGTTTTTCCTCTGGTAGTAGCTTCTTCGGTCAGACAGGAGGGTTCACATCTGGAGTTGTCTGCTTCAATCTGTCTATGGCCCACCACAGGCAGCTGCAATTTTGAAGAGCTGCAGACACATGGGAGACCTAGTCATCAAAGTCTTCTTGTCCATGTTATCGGTGATGACAGATGCAGCTTGACAAATGATACCCTGGGTTTGTGTTGTAGGGGTAAAACAATTTGACACCAGGTCAATTTCACAATTGTTCATTTAATAGTATAATCTGTTCTTTACAATTGAGTCTGCAATGTGGCAATACAGTATGTGAGTTAGCACAATTATGCGTAGCAAATATAGACAACTGAATGCTGTGAATGAATGTTTGTAAATAACAACAATCAATGAGACACACATCTACTGGTAATATAGTTACAACAACAGCCATGCAAATAAAAGGACAGACACAGTCTTCGGGTCAAAATATAAGTGATTCTACAAGCATGAACACGAATTGCTGTCTGTTTTTAAAGGGTTGACCATAGGTACCGCCATTTTGGCTAGAACTTGAAATCCTAAAGCAATTAGAACTTTTACAAAACGTAGTGAATTTCAAAGGCAGGGCCAGGTTGTTGGAAAGCATGTTAGCTATTTACATCATGTTGACATGTTGTTTCATGTACATCGATGCATGTAACAACATGCCAGCATGATGTTATGAGCTAACATGCTTTCTAACAACCGGGCCTAGGAGTCTGTTCTTTGTTTTCCAGAGAACAGCCTCCAGGGTTTTTAAATGAGCATTCAGTTCGTTTGGAAAGAGTTTTAATAGCTTTAGGATTTTGAGGTCTGGTCCAAATGGCGGTACCTATGGTCAAACCTTAATGAAGGAGTTGTGGAGAAATATTCTACAGGGTTTGCAAGTTAGTAGCATTATGCGCAGCACAAACACTAATACTGTAGTGTAAACCTGGAAATTTACAAGTTTTATTTTCGCTATTTTCACTAATTTAAATTCGTGAAAATTTCCTCTCTAATGCATTAACCTTCAAGTTATGATCTTAAATGCTGAATTTAATCCTCATGAATCCTGAAAAGATCAAAATTGCTAACATTTAAAGCCGTGAAAATTTCCAGGTTTACAGTATGATGATTTCTTGGTAGCTGGTACAATGTCCCCTCAAGTCATTGTATTGCCAAATAGAGTCGCCCTATCTCCCATGAGTGACTGAAGCAAGGGATGCTGAAGTTGTGCTAAAATTCCTGCTGCCATATTTCACGAAACCAAGCACACCTTATTGTCAGCACCATCCATAATTAATAAAGTCTAGTCTTTATGAATTCTTGGCACCCGTAGTCCCTTCATATTATGTATAAAGGGTGGGAAAAAACCATACCTCCACCACCGTGAGACCAAAATCCCAACTTTGCCTTACAGAATTTGCTCGTTAGAAAACACCATTTGGCGGTATTGAGATATCTTCTTTTCATTTTTTTTCCCTAAAAAAATTCTCCTCCCACTTGGCTCTGGTACTGGCAATTGAGTCTTAAAGTGGTGGAAATATGCTTGTAGGGTTTTCGGGCCACCCTGTATATGGTATTGGTATAGGGCAAAGCGGGTGTATTTATATAAGTAAAATAAACTTCTTTACCTTAATCTGTGTTGGTGTTAATTTGCTTGTGGTCTCTTTATCTAAGCCAAACACAACAGCGTTGATGGCCCCTTGTAAGGGTGTTGACATTGCATGCAGGAGGACCAGTGGGAATACTGGGTTATGAGGGTTGATTGCATTCTGTATTCTGAAAAAGAGGAAAGATTTGGCTTTATATCTTTTAAACTAAAATCGCTTGGCAAAATGCACTATCTTACACTACAGAACCAGGGGAACACTGGGCTGAGAGATGCACCAGGAAGAATGGGAAAATTTGGGTTGCATTTAACGAGATATCATAAATCTTAAGAAGGGGATACGCTGGCACGTGAAAGCAAGTTTGCTAAGATTCGGAGCCAGCGATGAAAGAGTTAATGACACTTACCGATTAACTAAAGGAAATATGGACAGGCTGAGATAAACAAAAGGGTATGCCCTCAGTGGCTTCACATCTTCTTTAAGTAATAGTTTTTGTCTTTCTATATCTGGGTCATACAATCCTTCCCAGGTTTTCACCTGAAATTTCGAAAAAATTAATAAGGATTAAAAATGTTTTCAGGCAAATTTTAAAGTGAGCATAAGATGAAACGACCAGAGGGCAATGCACTCATTGGTTGTCAAGAATAACAGTCACTCACTTTAGTCTATCGCCAAATGCCAATTTAATCCATTTAACCCTTTGCCTACGTAACGCGTACCCTGTACGCAGTAATTTACTATCCCAGGACACGTCACGCTACTCGATACGCCTAAAAAATATGCGCTTTAAGTGAATGCATAGTACTGCCATCTGCAAACAACTTCCGTAACTACTCTAATGATTCGTGCTGCCAGTACAAACATTCGGCGGCCATTAGAACTACACAATGGCGAGTACTCACGGCGTTTCTGACAGGTAAATACAATTATGGAAAAAGTGCTCTCAAGTCCCAGGTGGGTACTAGCTCAGGGGGCAAAGGGTTAACCTCTGGCACACAAGTAGGCCAAATCTAAACATGTGCCACATATACATGTGATGCATTTTGCATTGAGGTGTGCCAGAACACAATATTGTGTAAACAAAGTGACAAAATGACTGCCAAAAAAACGAATTTTACGCACCTTTCTGTTGACAGTGATGACAATATAAAGATAGGTGATGAACATCAGAGCAATAATGCCGAAGTTTGGTCCATACCAGCTGAAAGGAGAAAGTAACAACATTTTCTAAATCTGGCACAATTTGGAAGATGTATCTTATCTTTTCTCGGCTTTGAGCGCCCCCAGGAGTGGGTGTTTATCTGGGGTAGTCAGAATACATGAAACTCTATCAATTACAGGGTGTCTCAAAAGAACCCTGCTAACAACAATCTCAGCCAGTGCCCCCTCCGTCACAAAAAAACGACAGTGAAATACTTTTCTTTTTTTTTAAAGGATTCGTAATTCAATAAAAAAGATATTGTGCTATACTTGGAAATCATTTTAATACAAAATTTTCCCATGTAACATTTTGAATGAAGACACCCAAGATTGCTACAGATATGTCATTGAGAATGGGATAGGCACACAACCAGCACCAGTAAAACATCAGTTTTTAAACCTGGGGCTTTGCAGTAACAGGTGATAACTGGTGGTAAGCCTAGTTAGTCTGGGAGGGTTTTTCCTCAACTTTTGGTCCGGTGGTATTAAGGATTGTTTGGTTTGGTGGCTAAAATTTTTTAATAGAAAAACCTTTGCAGTTTCAAATTTCTTGGCCTGGTGGTACGGTCTCTTATCTTGTGGCCTATGGCCCAATAAAACATATAGGTCAGCCAAGAACACTGCCGGAAATTCATTCATTCATTCCGGAGTCATTGACCATTGGGCCCGTTGACTTACATTCCAAACCTCCATCGCCAATCGTCCTCAATCCAACTGAAAAAAATTAACAAAACAACTTAAAACTATTAAAAGCAAAGAACATTCACAGCACATGGCTATGCGAATAATTTTACTCATGAAAAATCACCAGGTACACACTCTATTTAACACACCGCATGGGCTTTTATCCCCAGGTTTACTCTGTACTTTTTACATGAGACATGGGCTTTTATCACAGCAGGTTCTCTCGGTATTAATCAAATGTAGCATGGGCATATCACCTGTTTCATGCTGTCTCAAACCAATCATCTGTAATTGGTTATTAAAAATTATATGTATAAACTTCTGATACTCACCACCAGAGACCAGCTGGACCATATTTATTATCGATGAACGGTAAGCAAGAAATAAACAATGGGAATCCCCATGACAACAAGTGGTAGGCCCTGAAAAAAACAAAGATTTGATTTGTAAAATGTTTCCTGTGAAAAAAAAATGCTGAACCTCCCCCCCCAACAAATTTGAAATTTCGTCCTGTAAGTAGTGTCAGATTTCAATAAAGTTGTTCAGGCTAACTTAGATGATTTTTAAAAACAGAAACTCAGAGTCAGATATAGATCCTTTTTGAAGATAAGACCAATACTTACCATTCAAATCTATCTGTGCTGACCATTCTGACAGCATTCATAAAGAGGTTGAAAGTGACGCACATGATCCACATCAAGATCACCCAATCTACAATTAAAAAAAAATCGAATGAAAACAAAGAAGACCTTAAAATCGCAAATCCGAATTTTGACCCTAAAAATGCTCAACCCAGGTCCAGGTGGTTCGATCCAGGTGGCAGAAAAAGACAAAGCCACAATGAAATGGAATGGCCAGGGGCCATTGTGCTCACCAGTAATTAGTTAACGACTTAATTGACAATGAATGTTTCTTGAGATATGACAGAGGAAGACTCTGAGGTACTACTAGTATCTGTATCCTAATCATAGGGCACTTCATATGTCATTGCAGTTAAGGAACATGCCATAGTTAGGCCGCCAAACAGCAAATTCAAGGCATTTTCATCGACCTCTATGACCTTGAAAAGTAGGTCAAATTAAAAACCTATAGAATATGTAATGTATCCTTACTGGGAGTACTAACCATAACAACTTTATCGAATACGAATCACTAATGAGCGAGATATCACACTTTCTAGGTTTTCACTTTTTGCCCCTGGTGTCCAAGTCGAGAAACAGATCAGACCATAATTCAGAGTCAGAGGTAACCTGACCAAGGGGGTCTTGTGTATAAAGTTTCAAGCCCATAGCCCTAGCAGTTACGAAATGTGCCACATTTACGCTCAAACGACCAATTTATGCCATTTGACCTCTATGACCTTAAAAAATAGGTCAAATCGAAAACCTCTATGATGATATGTGATGTATCCTGGCTGGGAGTACCTACCATAAAAATGTCATCAAAAACAAATCACTAATAAGTGAGATATCACACTTTATGTGTTTTCAGTTTTGGCCCCCTGGTGGCCAAGTCAAGAATCATATCAGACCAAAATTGGCTGTCAGAGGTCATCTGACCTTGGGGGTCATGCATAAAAACTTCCAAGCTCGTAGCCCTACCAGTTAAGAAACGTGCCACAGTTATACTCAAACGGCAAATTTACGCCATTTGACCTTGGTGACCTTGAAAAGTAGGTCAAATCAAAAACACGTATGATATGTAATATATCCTTGCTAGGAGTACCTACCACAAAAATGTCATCAAAAACAAATCACTAATAAGTGAGATATCAGACTACAGTTGTGCTCATAAGTATTCATACCCCATTCATTTTGACGGCATTGGCATAGTATTAATGAGATGACCTATCAAATTGGTTGCTATCATTCTACATACCATCCTAAACATCTTAATTGAAAACTTCCGAAATTATTCAAAATATCTTGCAAAATATCACTATCTCAAAATATCGCGAAAAACCAACTTTTTCCAGTATTAAAAAAATTCATGAAAAACGTCGAATATTAATGTACATTATATTCAGAGAACAAACGTGAAGAAACCGTTCAAAAATCTCTTTTCATTTCCGTGATATTTGACTATATCGAAAATATCGAAAATATCAAAGTTTTGATATCTCATGAGATTTTGGGTTCATCTTGTAGCCATTGACAAGTAACCTTCACTGGCAAAGTTTCACTTCTCAATCAGTCTTCCTCATCGAGATATTCCACAAAGAAGAGCTTTATTCGTGTTTTATTAAGGGTTGATATGCTCACTGATGGTCAAATATCATGAAAATGAGGCAAGATTTATAAAAACATCCTTCAATATCCATCTAAGGACACATCATACTTTCAGTACCCAGCAATTTTTTACAAATATCATTGAGTTTTTAAAAAGTAGGATTTTCATGATATTTGATATTATGATATTTTCACGATAATTTGAAATACTTCGAAAAGCTTTTGGCAAATTCGAGATATAACCACTGTTAGATGATATGCCATGTAGTGAAAGCCGAAATCGGCTCACCATAGGAATAAGGTAAAATAAACAACTGTATTTGTGTTTTCAGTTTTGGCCCCCTAGTGGCCAAGTCAAGAATCAGACCGGACCGAAATTCAGTGTCAAAGGTCATCTGACCTAGGGGATCATGCATACAAAGTTTTGAGTCCATAGCCCTAGCGGTTAAGAAGCGTGCCACGGTTTTTGAAATAGGATACGACGGACGACGGACACTGCGGTGTCGTATAGACTCACCGTATCGGTGAACCAAAATGAAATTGCCAGGGCCATTGTGCTCACCTCATGTGGAGGAAAGATGGATGAAGAGCATGGTAT
Organism: Lineus longissimus; assembly: GCF_910592395.1. Lineage (NCBI taxonomy): Eukaryota > Metazoa > Nemertea > Pilidiophora > Heteronemertea > Lineidae > Lineus > Lineus longissimus. The sequence continues at coordinate 6,872,293 of NC_088317.1, forward strand.
TGTGTCATGTAGTGTTAGGTTTGATGTAGGTCCAAGCAATTACAATTTCCCCAAAATGGCCAATTTACAGTACATTTGACCTCTGTGACCTTGAAAAGTAGGTCAAATCAAAAAAGACCCGGGTGACACACTGAATGGTTTTTAGAATTAGATGTACCTATGATATAAAATTGGTGCCAATCGGACAAGTAATTAAGGAAAAATAGCACTTTGAAGAATTTTGGATTTGGCTGGAGGCCAAACGGCAAATCAGATCAGACTAAACTTCAGTACCTGAGATCACCTGACCAAGGGGTTCATGTGTACTTAATTTGTGATCAATATGGGCAGTGCGGTTAAGAAACGTGCCATAGTTACGGCCTGACGACCAATTTACGCCATTTGACCTCTGTGACCTTGAAAAGTAGGTCAAATTAAAAACCTGTGTGACAGATACTGTATGGTGGTTAGATGTACCCATGATATCAAATTGGTGGCAATAGGGCAAGAAGTTAAGGAAAATTCACATTTTTAAGGTTTTTGGATTTTGCCCCCTGGTGGTCAAGTGGTGAATCATATTGGACCGAACTTCGGTCCCTGAGATCACCTGACTACGCCATTTGACCTCTGTGACCTTGAAAAGTAGGTCAAATCAAAAACCCGTATAATATGTGATGTATCCTTGCTAGGAGTACCTACAATACAATTTTTATTGAAAACAGATCAATAATAAGAGACATATATATCACACTTTTTATGTTTTCAGTTTTGGCCCCTTGGTGGCCAAGTCATGAACCAGACCGGACCAAAATTCAGTGTCAGAGTACCTCTGACCTACGGGGTCATGTGTACAAAGTTTCAAGTTCATAGCACTAGGGGTTAAGAAACGTGCCACAGGATACGACGGACGACGAAGGACGACGACGGACACAGGGCTATTGTATAGACTCCCCTAACGGTGAGCCAAAAAGCTGATTTTTAAGTTGGGTTGGCCTTGACCCGGTAAATACCGGGTGCGGTAGCAAAGATACCAATACATCTAGAGTAGAGAAAGACAAGAGAGACAAAGAGGCATTCCTCTAAACGAGGTACCTCTTGTCTACTTATCAAGAGTCCCAGCCACTAGTCTTGAGGGAATTATCCACTTTCAGGAAGAAGGAAAAGATAAGATATATCCTGCTGAGGTATGGAAGAAGTCTTTGATGATTGGACAAGAGTGAACTCTAGCTGCTTCTTACAGTTAAAAGTACACTTACCAAACATGTTCAGCCAAAAAGCTTGAAAATCACAAAGTGCTCCGTCTGGATGAATCTCACCCTAAAAATACAGGATGATCATACATGAGTTTAACTTGCGATTTCATCTACTGTTGAAATCTACATTCAGTATAAAGTCCTACAACTTTACACAATTAGACATTTTGAAATTCAAGTTAAATTTTTTCAACAGAGTAATCCTTTACAACATGTAGGTGTTGGACTCTATGTGGGTTTGATACCAGACAAAGACACATCACTTGTGACTCTGGATCACATCGATTGCCCCATTCTTTGAACATGTTGAATGATATGAGACATATATTTTTGTAAAACGGGGATTATTTCTTCAGTTAACTCTACCAGGGCAATTTCTTAAAAAACAATTTCTTATACACAGAAAATCCACAACATCAGTACAGATTGGAGAGCCTCAAAGGTTAATGATCCAGTGGTACGGTTTTTTGGTGTGGTGGTTAATGTGAAAGCTTGTTTTTGGTCTACAGTGACAAACAAAACGAGCATTTGCAAGGGCATTTATGCGAAAATGCTAAAAACTTACCATGAGATAGGCAATGCTGTCAAGAAGAGCAGCGATACTGAGATATAAGATCAATCTCTGTGTGAATGCTGAATACTTCCTGAAAAGCCATATCACCCCGATCATGAACACGCTGCCAATTAATGACAAGGCAGCCATTCCTCTTTTCACAGCGACAATCACATCCTGGAAGACAAATGACAAATATTGCAGTGTTCTTCGCAGCCTTTGAGTTAAGAGGGGGGAATCCGGGTTTTATGTTTTTGTTTTTGCCCCATTCTCACATGCACTTGGAAAATTATTCTTAACTCTTTGCCTGCCAAACTCGTTCTAGAACGACTGCAACTTCCCATCCGTTTCCTGCCAAACTCGTTCTTGAACGACCGCAACTTCCCATCTGTTCCCTGCCAAACTCGTTCTAGAACGACCGCAACTTCCCATCCGTTTCCTGCCAAACTCGTTCTAGAACGACCGCAATTTCCCATCCGTTTTCTGCCAAACTCGTTCCAGAACGAAATGGTTTGTTCTCCGTCATAACACAAGATGTCATCTCGGTACTGTACCATGTAATGGTTTGATGTGTTAGGCTTCCTAGCAGACGATCATGTGCTCATTCTACGCATGCATTTCATGACGTCATCATCATCAAGTGAAAATGGCAGGAAAAACCGCACGTTTTCTGCTGATAGAAGCAAAACCTGCAAAGTACCCCTCTGCAATGGTGATTGTTTCAATGACTACCATAGAAACAAGCATAGCGTTGAATGTCCCCCGTCGCTGTTGGGTGTTTTTTGAAAAATGTGTAGTTTGAATCCGTGTGGTGTTATTGGCTGTCATTGACTGAAGTTATGGTTCAGTTGGGTGTCCAAGTAACGAGACACACCAAATTTCAAGCCAAACTATTTTGTCGTTCAGAAGTCACAGAGCGGAAGGGAATTTTCATGATTTTCAGGAAGTGCCCCCTATGGGGCAGAAAAATGTATGAAACTAAAAACTCGAGAGATATATTAATCATATATCGTGTACCTTTGTTAGCCTAGTCTACCATAACGATTTGGTAAAGATCAGAGAAATATTAAGCGAGTTCTAACACTAACACTGTGTTTTTGGTTTTGGACCCCTGGTGGCCAAATCGAGAATGAAACTCGGCCGATTTTTCGATGCGACACACCTTTGGCCCACCCTCTATCAGCACACGAAATTTTAATCCAAAATATTTTGTCGTTCAGAAGTTACAAAGCGGAAGGGAATTTTCATGATTTTCGGGAAGCACCCCCAATTGGGCAGAAAAATGCATGAAACTAAAAACCCGGGTGATATATCGTGTACCTTTGTTGGCTTAGTCTACCATAAAAATTTGGTAAAGATACTTTGTGTTTTTGGTTTTGGCCCCCTGGTGGCCAAATCAAGAATCAAACTCGGCCAATTTTTCGACGCGACATACCTTTGTCCCGCCCTCTATCAGCACACGAAATTTCAAGCCAAAATATTTTGTCGTTCAGAAGTTACAGAGCGGAAGGGAATTTTCATGATTTTCAGGAAGCGCCCCCTATATGGCAGAAAAATGGATGAAACTAAAAACCCGGGTGATATATCGTGTACCTTTGTTAGCTTAGTCTACCATAAAAGTTTGGTAAAGATCGGACGAATATTAAGCGAGTTCTAACACTTTATGTGTTTTTGGTTTTGGCCCCCTGGCGGCCAAATGGAGAATCAAACTCGGCCAATTTTTCGACGCGACACACCTTTGGCCCACCCTCTATCAGCACACCAAATTTCAATCCAAAATGTTTTGTCGTTCAGAAGTTATAGAGCGGACAGGAAACGTGCGTCCGGCGAGCGCCGCAACATTTTGCCCCCTACTGGCCAGGCCGGGAATCTGACCGGGATGATTTTTAGTGGGACACATCTTTAGATGTCCTTCACTCCTTCCACCAAATATCGATTAAATTGCTTGAGTCATTTAGAAGCTGTAGGGTTGAAACGAGCACAAAGTTGGTGCCATGTACTAATACCATGTCATACCATGTCCCCCTACACAAGCTCCGGGGGACAAAAAGCAATACAACTTATATGTAAATGTAGGTGAAAGAGTAAGCTGAGACAAAAAAAACAAAACAGGTTTCAAGGATATTCTTTAAAATCCAACTTAGCCCGCCGTCATCGGCTTCGCCCGAAAAATTTCCGAGACCAGATCTGGTAGATTTATAACTTCTAGCAGGAGATAAGTGTAAATTGTTTTCAACAGCCATGTGGACAATTAAGCTGGATCGTCTCCAGGACCTGCGCTATTGAGAATCGAAGACCGCAATGAATGTTGCGGGTTCGGTCAACGATATTTGCTCAACAATATTTTTTACGAGACTCGCGTCTCTTACGCCCAACTGGCCACGACAATGCTAGACTACATTGACACTTGTCAGCTAGAGCATGCGATGGGCGTCCATCATGCCGAAACGCCAATATCGTTTGCCCGACACCGTTTCATCAATCCTCGCACATTCAGAGACTGGCTGAACAATGAGGATGATATCCGTGATGCAGTAGACAGGGCATCGGAGGAACAACGTTCGCGGAGACGGCAGCGGGAGCATGGACATGATGAACAAGGTAAAACGCTATTTTCCACCGATTTCATCAATTTTGCAATCCATTTTTGACGACACTAGGCTTATACTATACACTTAAATGATGCTGTAGCATTATTTAAGAAAGAGTAGTTGCGTTTGTGGCAATGCTAATTTGGATTCAACGCTATGGTTTATGCACTTTTTCTAAAATGTGACTTTAATTTTCAGCGTTTTGGCCAGAAATGGAGAATGCCCTGTATGACTGGTTTGAGGAACGGCGCAGATTAGGTTTCCCTGTCTCTGGTGAAGACATTCAATCCCAAGCTGAACTTGAATTCAGAACGTGGTGGGAACAACCTGAAGACAGAAAACAGCAATATCGAGAGAAGCGGCCTCGTCAACATCAGTTTAGGGCTTCGGATCAATGGCTCCAGGGTTTCATGAAAAGGTAGTTATGGAAAATTACTACAGGCTATCATAACATGGCTCTATATAGCTGAAACAACCAATGTTACGGGAATTCAATGCCACCCAATGGATTTGGTGTAGTTTGAACTCGCTCCCTGTGCCAAATTTTCGTGGTAAAAATGCTGTTCATACAAATTATTGATTGTCCATTTCAGGAAGCGAATTAGTCACAGGAAGAAGACCAAAGACTCACAGACTCTTCCGGACAACGCCCAACAAGTCGTTGGTGACTACAGAATCGCTACTCAAGGGATCATTCGTAATGGCAACTTTGACGTGATCATGAACATGAACGAAACGTTCGTTTTGTATGACATGGTGCCACGGACCACAATGAATGCGACAGGATCTCAACACATTGACATTCGGTCCTCCAGAGGGAATAATAAGTTCGGTAACCCTGGTAATAACATCCGATGGACGCAAAGGCCAGGCGGAAGTAAACTTCAGGGGACTACAGCCCGATGGAAATGTAATCCAGGATCTCCAAGCTACAGCACCAGAAAATGTCCGGGTAAGTGTTTTAAAATTATGGATGAACCATGAACCATGACTTGTCGTGACGGCATAAGGGTCAAGATCTTCTGTACATTACATTCGCATCCTGCATGTCTTGGTTATACAATCAATGACCTACAGCTTGGTCATGATTCCCTACGAGTGGTAGATGTTTATTGCAGGTCAACACTAGATAATGAAATGAATAATGTCATCTGACACCGTCCTTGTTTTTATCTTCAGGTTACAGGCAGTCCGAATGGTTGGGCTCGACACCAGTCTTTGATGGAGTGGCTGTAAGCAGTCATTGTACCGTTCGTCGCGGGAAGGACGTTTCTGCTGGTTTTGGACCGCTATCCAGCACACATGAACAGAGGATTTCGAGATGAAATAAACGACGCTGACGGAACAGAGACGTTCATCCCAGGCCGGTGCACATCAATGTTACAGCCGCTTGACCTGACAGTAATGCGCAGTGTTAAGTGTCATTTGAGGTGTTTGTGGAAAGCGTGGAAGGTGAGAAATACGAATGAGATAGGAACTGTGAGCAGATTTCGAGGCAGAACGTTGTGAGAATGATTAGTTTGGCTTGGGAGAGGGTGAACGAGAGGACAATTCTCAATGGATGGAGGGCTAGTGGTTTGCTCCCTTAGGTTCCAGACAATGCTGATGAGGGGGAATTAGTGGTTGGCGGGGTACAGGAGTTGGAGGAGTTTGATGATGAACGTTTGACGATGAACATTTGTTTGATGATGACGACGACGATGAATTTTGAATTAATAAAACGTTAATTGTTGTAAACCTATCGTTTCTTTTCTATTTTATTACGCAAAGTGCAGGTATACTAACCCAACCACCCCAACCCCAACCCCACCCACACCCACACCCACACCTACATCCCACCCCCTCTATACTAGGCTTATTATGTTTCAGACATGAGTATTTACGACTTGTGAATGACATTTTTCTGCAACGTACTGTAGTTCATGCACTACTGAACAGTTAGATGCGTTGGTTGAGGTCTGAACAAAGTCTTCGCCCAAGCCACAGCCTAGAAAAAGATTTGTCCAGACAAAACATAAGATAACATAACATAAGATGAGTGTACTGTAACTCTATTAAAGGTACAATAATGAAATAGACGTCTTGCACCGTAACAGTCATGTCCATGCTTCAATTTACAATACCGAGGATTGACAGAGTTGGCTGTTCCAAACAGTGCACACCTACCGCCTGCTATAAGTCGTAAAATGACCTAATTTGGTCTCAGAAATTTTCGGGCCATTAGGCTGACGGCGGGGTAAGTTGGATTTTAAAGTGTGTCTTCTGGGTTTTTTTCTAGAAATTATCGCAAATCTGGTAAAAATAGTGAAGTCCTGGCAAAGTGGGGGATATAAATCCAAAAAGGGCGTGGACTGGCAGGCAAAGAGTTAAATTCTTGTTAAAAGGTCTTATTTTGAAGATTTCAAGGACTTCAGAGGCATTTTAAAGGCATTGGAGTCATAATGTAGCATTTCAAGGTGGATAAAAATGAAATGTCCTCGGGACATTGTGCTCACCTGGGAATGATTTTGGTGGTACATTAGATGAAATGAGACTTGAGTTTCATGACCTGATCTACTTAGGCTGGCCCTACACGTGAAAGGTAGGTCACATTGACCTGAGTTTTTGTTTAAAATATGTACAGATGCCCAACAGGTGACTACATATCAAATTCAAAGAGTCTATCTAAGACAATTAATGACAAAACGTGCCACATTCGCTGAAAATTTAGAGTTTGACCTCTGTGACCTTTAAAAGTAGGTCAAATCAAAAACTCATACATTAAATCTGAATGTAGTTTCATCAGAAGTAATGACTGACAGTGACAACACATGTAAAATAATTCTTTTATGTGTGTTGTCACGGGGGGTGTGCTCTTATTCACAAGTGCCTGTGCTCCGATCATAATGTTGACAGCACACTGGCGGTGGAGATCGTGACTGGCAGTCCAGACTCTCCCAGTCCAATCCATAGTTTTGTAATCCATTGTTTTCCAACACTCGTTTGCTTGGGCTCGCGATGGCGAGCTAGGACTGGTGTGAGGGCCTCTATTAAATTGGCGCAATTACACGCACTTCGTAATGATGTGACCCTTGATAGTAATAGTATATCATTCAAGTATTTATTCAAAGGGGGACTATAGGCAGGAGCAGAGGGGCTAATTTGGCCATCTTCAGTTGACTATAAATAGTCTTGTTCAAGAGAAATCTTGAAAATCGCTCTCTTAAATTAACAATTGCATATTTATATTAATGAAACCTACCTCAAATGAATCCTCCCAACTTGTTCCACCATTTTAATCCATTCAAAACTTTGCTCTGACTACAACCGCACCAGAAATGTTAACTTTGCAGCAAGAGATACGTTTTCTGTGCTAAATGCAATGAAATGCACTGGCACACAAGTTGCGTCATCAACAATGCAAGTCTCATTGTTGACGAGGTCATTTGGCTCTGGCTCTCAAAGCCTGTACAAATTTTGTGTAGAAAAAATGTCCTATGCTGTTACAATTGGCCTTATTTTGGAGAGGATGTGGTAAATACAAACTTTAGAATGGATGGAATAGAATGCCGAGACAAACTACAAAGATTCATTAAATCATTTGAGGTAGGTTTCATTTAAAACCGTCCGAAATTAGGGAGTGCCTAATCTAGCCACGAGCCGAAGAGCCCAAGAGCCACGAGCCACCTAATGTGAGAGCGATGAGTTGTAAAAATGCTACGAGCACCGTCTGAAAAACCGTAATTGAGCCTTTTTTGAGTAGACTGGTTCCTACACCGAAATTTTGTTGGTGTGTAAGGTGATGTTGTCCCAATGAAGCGGAGTCCCTCTACCAAAATGTTTGGTGTGTAAGGGGATGAAGTCCCTATGAAGCAGAGTCACTCTACCAAAATCTTTGCCTTTGATGTGTGAGAAGGATTAGAGAAAAAAAATTAGTAAGATTCGGCGGGACTCGAACCCACACCAATGCCACCATCGACAGTTGGAACTCCAGTGCCCTGGCCAGCAGTTTTACTTGCGGTGTACTGGATTTTTAACCGGGGTAACCTTTAGACAGTCCAAGTAGAATTTTTTATAAAAATTAGGATCTCCTTTGGATGGAGAATCTAGCACCTCCTCCTCCATTGTTATGTAGGTGATGAGAACCGAAAGGGATTCAGGAAATCAAGACTTCCTATGCAAAGTGTATGGGTGGGAGAGGAGACCAGTCATAATTTCACATCTATTAATTCCAGGCGGTGAAGAGCGATGACATATTACGTTGTGACTCGTGGCTCTTGGGCTCTTGGACTCTTGGGTTCTTGGCTCTCAGATTAGGCACTCCCCAGAAATTATGAATTTGAGAGCGATTTTCATGATTTCTCAACATCTTGCACTTCTTCTTCTTCAATTACTCGGTTGGCCGTCTGTCGACGTATAATAACCGAGGTTGGGGTGTGGGCATGCGGGGAGGAAGGTTTGTTAGTAGCATGCCTTGGGGAGGCATGCCCTGAACGCTGCGGGTGAAGTAGCCCCGCGAGCGTCTGCGCTTAAACTATTCCAGTCGGAAGTTGTACGAATGATGAAAGATTTCCTGTACGCGTCGGTGTTGCATCTACAGTAGAACCTCCCTTAGCGGACACCTCTGCCAGGCGGACACCTCTACATTCATGACATTACGGACACGTCCGGCCAGTCCCGATTTTTTTCTAAGTCATTTCCAATAACAAAAACCTCTGTACGGCGGACACCTCTCTACTCCGAATTGCGGACAGGGCGCTGGCCAATTTTTGGTCCAATTCCCACCCAATTACGGACAGTAGGCAAAAACAATGGTTTCCCACGTGCGCTTGGAGAGTCAAGTAGGCCCGACAGGTGTGATATTTGCGTAATTAATCAACGTAATTACCCCATGGCATTGTGTTTTTGTATCCTAAATAAGCCGCGGCATTTGTTTCCTCATCTTTTCAACTAATCACATAGGCCTATTGTGTCAATAAATCCACGCGGTTTTGTCAGTGTTGCGGCGAATATGCATTAGTAGAGAAATTAGAAAAAATTAATTATTAATCAAAGGTGGCTGATGGACAGAAATTATGGTGTTTTTTCACACATTATGACATGTCGAGGAGATTTTGCAATAAAAGGGGCACCTTTTACTAGAGAGATTATTGACTCTCTGAGTTCCAAAGTAGCTCACGTCATTCAACGCAACATCATAAGCAAATACCGATCAGCCAACAGGTTTAAAGTTTCTACGCTAGATGTCGACACAGAGAAAACCAAGACCTGCAAGGAGGGAACTTTAAATCCACCTATCGGACGATTTGGCATAACCTCTCTATTGCAGACACCTGGGCCCAGTCCCATGGGTGTCCGCAATACAGAGGTTGTACTGTAGTTTGAATTAGTCTGTTCCTTCTTCCAGGGTTGATCAGATTGGGGTCAAGTTGAACTTCGACTTTCTTATTTATTATTTGGTAAAAAAGGATGAGGCGTTGGTTTTTCCGTCGTTCCCAGTTGAGATTTCTCAAGAGTTCCGTGACACTAGTTTTGGGCTGGTTGTTCCGGGTGACGAACCGTGCTGCCCTTCTTTGTATACGTTCGATGTTAGAGGCCTCTCTGCTGTTGTCGTCAGGGTCCCAAACCTGAGAGCTGTATTCAATGGTAGACCTGCACATTGTGAAATAAGCTAGCTCGCGCAACCTGGGGGCATGAATGTAAGTTTCTGCTTAAGAACCCAAGTGTACGGCTGGCTCTAGTTGTGGTATTGTCGATGTGCTGTCGGAAGTTGCCATTATCTTGGACAAGACTAGGCCTATAGTATACACAGTATGAGTAAGGCCTAAGGGCACTTGCAAAATGCGGGCGGGTATATAAATGTCAGATTCAGCACTATATAATAGGCCTATTCCTAGTACAAACGTCAATCATTTCAACACACTTGGCGACTTTGGGTAACTTTATCTTGCCTGCCTAGCTGCTGCCTATATTGTCCCTTTAATACATAGGCATGTGACACTGACACTGACAGGGAAGAAATTAGAAAGGGAGTCATCACGTGACACATGCATGATCATCATCATCATGATTAATGACATTAGGCCTATTGAATCGTAGTTGTGGTCTGTAGCTCAGGCAAAGTTCCATGTTGTCTGGTGGTGATGTACTTACGCACTGACTTGGATTTTCCGGGAAAAGGGTACAGCTTAGAGTGGCAAATGTGGAGGTATTTCCCTCATCAGAGGGAAGAAGTGGAAAGAGCGTTGTTTCATCCACCATGTTTACAGGTTTAGCTAGTTTATCATTCTTCGAAATGCCATGCAAATTCATGAATTATACAGAACCAAGCATGCTGTTGATGACGTCATGCGTTAGTTCGCATTGCGGGAAATACGGAGTGAGATCGCCACGTGGTAATCTTCACCGGGAATGTTCAGTCACAGGCAATTGTAAATAAGAGCTCAATAATTCCCAAATCGACTGACACCCCCCCCCCCCCCCACCCACACACGCACACACGCACGCTCACCGACAATGAACAAGCCCGTTGGCTTTGAGGGTCGCAACCAGTGAGGCTGATGATGGGTGGCACTACACAGTGCGGAGGGCGGTATCAGGGGGGCGTCAGATTCGCCCCTGCTCGCGCTATGGACAGCGGTATAGTCCAAGTTCCTGCCGAGCCTAAATTGAATCTCACGGCCCCTATATATATATATATATATACATTTCTAGGTTCATAGGAACCCAAGGACGAATTCTTTGGTATTTTCAAGGCATTTCATTCAAAAATAGACCTTCAGGTGGCGCCATCTTTCACACCACACTGAAACTGAAAATCGTAAAAATCTACCAAAAAATCGTCGTCGGGGTACAAAGTTTGAATGCGCCTAAATCAGATAAAAAATGAATGATTTGGGAATGACACTACCATCAGCAAATAGCCAAAGGCAGTCGTTTACTAAAATTGACGCGAAAATTGGGGGTCATCTCGGCTATATTTTTGCTATTTGGCTTCAAATATTCACCTTTGAAATCGCCGCCATTAGACCAATGCAAGTCTCAAGCAACCCCGACCTGGGCAACAGGAAGTTAACACCGCCTCATCACTGTATCCTTGTAAATATTGCGCTGAAAATGTCCTCATTATATCACCAAAGCCTCCTCTGCACAATAAAACCAAGACGCTTGCATTGAGGTAAATAGCATTTCGAGCAGGCCAGGCCCATTCATGTCCATGGAAACCGCCAGAGTTTTAGGTACTATGGCCGAGGAGGAGGATAAAAGGGGTAAAACACGGATAATCCTCACCTAAGCAAAAATCCCATCACGAGGTTGAAACTGGGGAAGGGGAATCCCCAACAATGCAATGCACAGCGTGTTAGTACTTATCACCGAACGAAAAACAATTCATGCTCTAGATTTCTGCACCCAGTCCTGAAGTCGCCTCCTTTTACCGCCGACATCAAGGGCCAGGAAATCCGTCAGACGCACCATCATAAACGGGCGGCCAATAAAATTGCTCGACACAAAGTACCTAATTAAACGACGGCGTGAATTGATAGTGCCAACCTCATAATCAGGTTACCCTTCTAAACAACATGCACTGTGCATTTGGTTCAGGCCAGCATCCCTAGATCCGTTACCCATTGAACACCTGAACTGGGTTGTTCAAAATCACGTTAGTTTTAACGGCGCCGATATCTCTTAACAGGAATATTCTAATGGGATTAACTGAGAGAGATAACGTCCATAAGAATACTTAAGGCGGTAACCGTTAACGGATAACGTCACTTTTGTGCTTTTGAACAACCTGGCCCTGGTCGTCACCTGTGATATCTTTCAGTGCGTGTCTCGCGCGACAACCACGAGTGAGTGTAATATTAGTGTTGTCGCGACGTGGACGCGTGGGAAAGGAATGGAATGCAGACTACCGATGAAGTAACAGCCCTTCTGACGGCCGATCAGGGGGAGCTATCGGTGGTGAAGGATGGATATACATGAACATGTACCCACAACGTCGGTTGATCGGCATGATTTACCGTAGACTACCAAGGCTCATACACGATCACAATACACTGTAGTAAAAAGGAAAATGTCAAAAAGCCTCCAAGATTTCCAATAGAAATACTTCATTCTATTCACTCAACACTATAGACATTGTGAGATTTTAGGATCAATGTCAGATCGACCAGTCCGTGTATAATTCATTAGCTCATTTAGACATGTAGACCTCCTCCACTAAAGTGCAAAACGAAACGGCTACATTGTAGGCTATGCGTTAATAATAAAGGGAGCTAAAAACTTAAAGCTTTTGTATGACGCAATTCCCTGACACTATATTTCTCGCTCAAAGCGCTCCCTCTCCAGTGGCGTGCGATCTTTTGAATAAGTGTGTCTTCAGCTGTGTTTTGAAAATGTCGATGTTTTCTGAGTCCTGAATGATTTTGGAAGCTGGTTCCATAGCCGCAGTCCACTAGCACCGATCGCTGCGGTTTCCAATATTTGTCCTGGTTCGTTTCTCACAGAGGACCGACAGCCTAGATCTTGTTGTTCGCGTTACTTTCTTTGTCATGTTTGTGTGAATCAGTTCTTTTAGATGTAATGGCGCGGAGTGCCTCAAACACTTGAATACCTGCAAGTGGATTTTTTCAGCTCAATCCGTGCAGAGACTGGGAGCCAGTGTAACTTGCGCAGTCTTGGCGCAATGTGGTCGAACTTCTTCTTCCTGCACTCAATTCGAGCCGGCGCAGTGTTTTGTACACGCTGCAGTGGCGCATATGGCATTACATCCTGACGTAATCAGTGGTTTGAAATATACTCTCAAACCCCTGATGAAATCCATGCCTTTCTGTGGGGAGTTAGCGGTAGGAAAAAAGCGCCCAATCAAAGCGTCGCCATGTAATAAAAGCGGACTTCGCTCGAGCAACATACACAATGTCCTTCCCGCGCCAAAATAATTATTAACATCATCAAGTCAAACGTACGGTGGCCCATAGAGGACATGCGTTTATTTTCAATATAATAGAAAAAAATTTTTTACAATGTGTTTTTTTTCTCTCGAATTACAACCGCCGTCGGATTTATTTCTCACCGCCGAAAAAAATATTTCCACCGCCGGGTAAAAAATAATAATTCCCACCAACGCCAAAGAAAATAATATCCACCGCGGTGGAAATTAATATCCACCGCGGTGGAAATAATATCCACCGCGGTGGAAATTAATATCCACCGCGGCGGTGGTGGGAATTATTATTTTTTACCCGGCGGTGGAAATTATTTTTTCGGCGGTGAGAAATAAATCCGACGACGGTTGTAATTCGAGAGAAAAAAATCGCTGTGGAAAAAAAATTCTAATATATTGAAAATAAACGCATGTCCTCTATGGGCCACCGTACAAACGAGAGTTTCTGAGTGGAAGCCTATTGTCAATATGATCTATCCTTGTTAGAATAACTGATCTTCACCAGACTTTTGAACAGGAATTATGAGTAGGTACATTTTAACGCCCGGGGAAAAGTACGGTAAACACAGTATAGGCTCACACCTCACACTTAGTGACCCTTCTGCATGCCAAGTGTCTTGCCCAAGGACCCACACCTCTACCTTCGTGATCCGTCTGCCAGGTGTCTTGCCCTAGGACCCACACCTCACACTTAGTGACCCTTCTGCATGCTAAGTGCCTTACCCAAGGACCCACTCCCCAACTACCAACATTAGCACATGTTCTCAGCTCCCAATTCCCACTCGGATATCATAATGTTGACAGCACACAGGCGGGGGAGAGCGATGACTTTCATTCCAGACTTTCCCAGTCAAATCCATAGTTTTCCAATAACCCCAAGAATTCGGCTCAGTTTGACAGTTGGGTCTGCTATTCGGCCACAATACTGTTACCGATCTGATAGGCCCATACATATATCAATACACCGGTGTGCATATTATATTATAGGACCATACGGCAGGCCTATGCAGTCTATTACATGTATCCGGCCTGTTTGTACACCAACATGTAATCCCCGGAATTGTGAAATACATTGTTATGTAAACTACATATGTATGTGGGGTTGGTTCAAAACCTGGCACTGGCATTGGCACAAGGATGCGTCCCAAAATGGTCTGCAGTTCACTGACAGTCTCTACTAGTGTTTTATGTTAACGATCCAAGGAAATCCCAGGTTTACATTAATAAGCGCGCAGCAGAAAAGCCGAACGCCGAAGGCTTTTCTGCGAAGCGCTACTACGACGTATCCAATGTAAACAATGTTTCTCAAGTCCATGGATTCGTTTCAAATGGCTTAAACTTGACTTAAAATGGCCGCCAGAAGAGATAAACGCGCGAATGAAGCAACTCGACTATTCTGAGCTCCGAGAGAGAACCACACGATTATTCTCACTGTTTTTTAATCAAACTTCAATTTCTGGGGGTTTGCCCCCCGACATATGTGTTTTGATTTTTGATACTTTAGTGATAATATCCAAAAGATGCTTAAAATGGATATAATCCCGAAATAATAAAGCAAAAGACGGGCAGGCGTTCGAGAAAATTTTATTTTGAGATTTCAATAAACCTTTTGAACGAATCCACATGGACCGTGGTGGAATCCGAAGACACCTTAAGGAGGAATGTATGTTGTTATGGGGTACCATTGGTTTTGCAGATCTTCTGGTTTTTTCTAAAGAATAATCAATATTCGCTAGCAGGCTTTTTATGTTCCCAGGTAGTATGAAGAGGGTTCTATGTTCTTCAGGTTCTTTGTTCATCAGTCTGGTGTTCCTCAAGAGTCAAGTGTCTTCAAGTCTCGGCCTGCAAAAACCCTTTCCAACCAATTTTTTATGCATTAACCATTCGGCAACATGTTGGTGGGGGAAAAACCTGATCCCTGACCCCTTGAATTGGTTGCCCAGGTACGACCACAAGCAATTGTCTCAAGGAAGCCACCAGTACGACCTCTTGGGAGTCTTGCCAATATCATGCCAGTGAAAAGGAAGGGTAATGATGGTTGAGGGTTGCAGTTAGGGTACCATCAAAGGAGTACCTCTTCCTCGCTCTGGGTTAAACGTGTCAAAGGACTGCACCATCATGAAGGTTTGGGGGTTCCACTCGAGCGTCCCAGGGTAAGCAGCTCGAAAGGACTTATTGAGAGGCCAATAGGGGGTTTGAGGGGCCTTCCCCCCAATGCACTGGCTAAAACATGTCAGAAGGACGGGGGTTGGGTGGGAGGGGCTCTCCATGGCGACAGTTGCGCGAGTTCAATAGAGCTTGCACTTTACATGCCAGAGTCCCAGAATAGTCTGGACACCTTTCGGGGGGGGGACATTTTCCATTTCTTTGCCGGCTATTATGACGATGGAGTTGAGTTACTGCTAATGCGATACACGGAGAAAAATGTCTATCAAAACAAAAAATTGGCGGAAGGAACTATAGCAGGGTCCCAACCAGGGGGTTTGGGGGGTTTCCCCCCCAACCTAAAGGCGCTGCGCGCTTACTAGGGCACTGCACTGATAATATTATTGGGAAATTCCAGATCTGCTTCAGAGCATCTGATTGGCCAGCTTGACTGCATGTTCTAAATAAAACATTCCCAATATATAGACTAGAAAAGTTAGAATTGTCTCGTGCATTTATAGAATGATGTTATAGAATCTCCAAGTGAACAAAAGTTTAAATTTTGGGAGTTGAATCATATTTACGACACAAAAATAGAACTTCCATAAGGCTCGATATAATTTAGGATGTCTGTCGGACTTAAAATATCCCACGCTGTAAAGGCCAGAGTCCTCTATTAAAACATGTGTACATTACGTGTACATTGTTGTGCATAGGTTTTGGTAAAAAAAGTACTCATTGGACCAATCAATCTGCACAAAATTTTATATGTGTCAAGAAGAACCCTTTGCCAATAGCATAATAAAGTTTTAAAAAATTCCAATACCGATTGCCTGAGAAAAAGAGATTTCCGTACACCATATCCATCAAAACGTCACTGGCGCATTGATATGGCCCTGTCAAAGTACAAGTTCTAAACTGACCAGTGAGACCACATTTTCTTAAATATATTATCAAAAAGCATATTTCCGTGATGGCCTGACTCTGTAGATTAAGAATCAACCACAGATTGAGAATTAATTCCACTTTGGTCCATCCCAGCCATGTATTTACCACAACTTGACATTTTGATAAGCTACTTCCGGTCGTGGATGAATACAGGTCTCTGCCCTAAAATAAACTCCCTATATGCAACACCTGTAAAGCACCTGGGAACAAGGTACCCAATGAAGAATGTGAAAGTAAAATCTCGTTCACCT
Source organism: Lineus longissimus (assembly GCF_910592395.1). Taxonomy (NCBI): domain Eukaryota; kingdom Metazoa; phylum Nemertea; class Pilidiophora; order Heteronemertea; family Lineidae; genus Lineus; species Lineus longissimus. The sequence goes on from NC_088317.1 coordinate 6,888,936, forward strand.
CTGCAGCAGCCAGCACAGGTATGCCGGTCTACGTACATTCCATGCATGGCACTAAGCTGTGACGTATGAATCAATTGATCAATAATAACAATAAAAACACGAGGTGTACGGGTACGGTGCGACTCATGCCATCTCATGATCTATGGTATAGTCTCTGTAGGCTGCCTATGCCTTGACCTACTTGCTGCATACTGTAGCCTATATGTTAGCATGTAATTAACTGACATGTTGGAATATAAGTTAGAGCAACAGACTAGGAGTGACCAGTATTAGGTGTTGGCTGCAGCCCACTAGCTTAGGTGAGGGTGTATTACATATTTTTTATATATTCTCTTTATATTTTGTTTTTTAAACTTTGAATTTATTCAACTTAATGCTTACCATCAGATTTATGTATTTTTTTAATTATCTCTGTCCCTGAAACACTGTATTAGCATTTTCTGGCAAAAAATATGTCAATGCCAGTGCCAGTACCAGGTATTTAACCAACCCAGGTATGTGAGCTATATGCACGACCCATGTAATAGCTTTTCATAGTCATTACATAGACAATATAAATATTGCATTGAGTGTATCGATCGGTCTACTGCCAGCTCACATAGCGACCAGAGTCGAATAGCCTACTGACGTATATATACCATTGTTGCACATTCCTCGACCCGATCAGAATCAAAATGGTGATTGACCTTGGAACCAAGGTAGGTATCTTTTCCTGTAAAGACCAGTTCATTAATTTGGAACATGAAAAGTTGGAAAAGGACCTTTGAAATGTCAAGTTCTTGCCAAAATGGTGGTGTCGATGGCCAACCCTTAAGGGTTGACCATATAGGTACCATCATTTTGACAAGAATACAAAATCCTAAAGCAATTGGAACTCCTTTAAAGTGAAAATAATGCCAATTTCGAGGGTGGGATTCTGTTCTCGGGAGAACAGAGAACAGACTCCCACCCTTGAAATGGGCATACACTTTGTTTTCAAGGAGTTCTAATAGCTTTAGGATTTCAAGTTCTTGGCAAAATGGTGGTGCCTATGGTCAACCCTTAAGGTGGATGCCTTCTTGGATTTTGCCCCCTCCCCCTGCATATCATAAAGCTATCTACGCCTGTAATATAAACTGTTATAGCTATATGAATTGTTAAGAATTATTTGGCACTCTTACTAATTGAAATACATGTACTACGAGTCGAAAAGTGATGTTCTGGCCAAAGGTAGTTGACCTCAGGAATTAATGTGACCAGATAACATTTACCAAAATATGGCGTTGCACAACATTAGATTATCGTTAGGGTATAGGCCTTACCAAAGCTAAAGAAACAGAGTACATGTACATGTACATTACATGTGTTGCTCTTTGAACTTTGTCAACTAAGGCCGGTCAACTAGGACACCGGCTGCCCGGGGCTGTGATTAATACATTTTATGATGAGTCGTCAGATCAGATCTAGTACATGTCTGAAAATTACTATAACCTGCGTGCTTGGATTGGTTTACATTGTATTTTCAGGCGGACTTTGACAAGGCCCTCATAGAAGCCGCTGACAAGTTGGTGGCAGTTGATTTTACCGCCGTCTGGTGCGGACCATGTAGAATGATTGGCCCAAAGTTTGTGGTATGTTCTTATTACTGTTTCATTGGAGTTGTCAGCCGGATTTGATAATGTTCTGTCAACCGCCGAATATTAGCGGTCGTTTTTGCGAAAAACCTCGATTCGCGAAAATGTAAATCGAATCGCAAAAATATAACGGTGCGAAAATTTGGCGGTGTACAGTATGTACATATATGGGAACAGCCATTTCTTGCGGAAATCCATTTCACTTAGTTATCAAAGAAAGACTGTATTGGTCGCATACATGTACACGTGTTGTTTTGTTCGTTGTGCCTCAAACGCACATTTAGGTTTGTCTTGGCTCTGAATCACTGAGTACAAGAGCATCATAAGAAGATCGCGCTTCTACAGGAAGAACATTCCAATTGCGTATTTAGACCATATCCACAACTCCGTGGATATGGTCTATTGTTTTTACTGAGCCGATCGCCAGGACCCGAGGGATGTGGTTTTCGACACGTATCTCCGAAACTGCCGCACGGAACGACCTGAAATTTGGTTAGGTTACGTTTCATAACCTGCTATCGAACAACGTGTACTTTATTTTTGCAGCCGTTGCTTACTTTTTTAGTTTTCGGGTGATTTTTGATGAAAATCGCCGGTTCTGAACCGTTCCGGTAATAGCACTGCCTCCCGCGTTTTTACCGATTAGGCAAGTTGCTCAACGTTGATCTGTCCCGCCATGAACAGGTGGGAGGATACCCGCTACATGGAAGAGCCAACAGACATTTCGTCTACGCATTCTAGACTGGGTGAGTGTGATTTTTTCGTGATTGTAATCGCCCTCAAATTTATGTTGAAACACTGCATCAGACAAAATTAACTCATCAGAGGTCAAGAAAAGGATCTTAAGAATATATATTCGCTGTTAGTTTGGGTGATTATAGGGAGCACGTCCATCTTTTGAGGCAAACTTGTCATCCGAAAGTTTCCAGATCCCCGCAATGGCGGATATACATTCATCAAAAAAATTACGAATTCGGGCAAGTTTCATCAAACTGTGCGCCTGAAACACCTAAGAATGTCTCAAAATCACCCAGACTCTACACATGAGATATACCTTCACTGAAAATAATTGCTAAAACCTCGCTTAACGTGTCGCGAGTGCTGAAAGCAACAGTTTTGGAGATCGTTTTTCTGTACATCCTGCTCACTCCTGTAGAAATATACAGTAAAGCACGTATACACGTGCAGTGTAAATGGACACACGAATGTACACACCTTCTGAAAATATTGTCAGCAAAGGTGATAAGTGTTTGTTCTGAATTATGACAATGAAATTCATAGACTATTAGCAGGTAGTCAGTGTCTGTTGGTCTGAATAATGAATGATAAAACTTCTGGTGAAGTTAAAATATTTCCTCGCTCTGTTTTACAGCCTGACGCAGTGACAGGGATGATCAGCATCTGTTCTGTTCTGCGACCGCATCAGTCACGGATATAGGAGCCTTGACCACGAGGAGCTGATGAGGCAAAGTCGTATAACCGTCTTAACCTTGACATCGGTGCAGTGCTGAATTTGCCGTCCGAAGACAAACCAGTATAATATTCCAGCCGTATTTCGTTCTTTTCACTGTAATACTTTTACTTCAAAAAGACTGAATAAATAAACCTACTGTGGCAGTTAGTTTAAAAAGATATTATTGCATTTTACGTTTTTACTCTTAGTGCTGATCGGTCATACCCCTTGGGCCTGGCCGTAACCGTCCTTGCATACTGGTTGTCTCGATGCCGTATGCTATGACCATGTATATATCTACTGGACTGGTTTGTTGTACCATGTTGAAGGAATTTTATGTAGAGATCAAGACACTTCCCTCACATCACAATCTACACCTCAAAAGAATGGTTGTAAAAATCCTTGCCATGATTCCCGTTGCCCCTATGTTGTGACCATGCATGCATCAATGGCCTGGGATGTTGCAACCTACACTTCAAAGGAATGCGAAGTCTAAATCACATTTATTTTTTGTCCCCAGGTTGTGACTTTCCTAACAGCAATTGCAGACCATATCCCTGGTGATAGTGTTTTGTCATCTTAAAAATGAGCACCAGGACAAAGCACCAAAAACCTGCCACTTAAGATCAGATCAGAAGTTACCTACGTGGTGCCAGTACCCACAAGTGCATGATTGACACCTAGATCATTTGAAGAAAAAATTGGCAGCAGAACCATGTGTGCATGGAGGGAGGTATTATAATATAAATAATGTGGAGACGCAATGTATTATTGGTCGTCCCAACATTGGGAGCTTTCATCCCCACCAGCCATATCAGATGGCCAACTGGTTTCCCTCACTCGACCAGAAAACTCATCAAAAGATACGAAAGATGTTGAGATTCAGATTACATTTGCTTGTTGTCTGCTGGATTCTGACCATCCATATGCTGAGTTGTTGCAGTCCCAGAACCATCGCTAATTCTAGTATTTATGATGCACCTACTGTCACAACCTAATTCAGCTGGTTATTCAGGGTTATTTGCCTCTGATTTATCTGGTTATATCCTGGTGCAAACCTAATTTCTCAACATGACAAAATACTTTCACCAGGGATATGGTCTGCAATTTGCTGTTAGGCGAATTGCCCAATACTAGTTCTTTGTTGCGTATAGGGTGGACAAGTGCACATTATCGCCACTGGGATATAGCCGATTGAAAAAATACTATGTAGCTGATTGAAAAAAATACGCGATTTGCGTTGAAATACCCTGCGTAATATGATCATTGGAATCCGCCTTTGCTGGGAGACTGGTACGATGTCAGCAGTTCGACTTCAGCGGCCTACTACACTCGGAGCTTCTGAAAAATCATTCAATTTTTTTCGGCCACACAAATAGGGCCTATATATGCAACCCGTAGAGGTTTTTTAAAATGTAAAAATGACCCAAATGGTTTTTGAGATGGTGAAAACCCTCTGAGTGTTATTCACTTCGCTGACAAATCCCTTCGTGTTGGCCAAAAAAATGTTAAAACTTTCCCAAAAGCTGAAAAATATGTTTTTCTTTATGTTTTTGTCACGTGGACCTGTTTTAAATTGATGACTAAATAATGAAGACAATAAAGTTTTTCATTGTAATCATAGTGTTCATTGATAACAACATTTGTGACAACCCTGCGTAAACCGCATTAAAATTGGTCTCGTATCTCTATTTTAGAAGTTATCATTAGTCATAGGCACTTTTAGGGAAGTTGAGATCAGGGACTTATATCCTTATACATTATGGACAGAAATATACACAAAATTCGTCCTCTTTCTACAGAGTTTTATCCTTATACGCATAAGGATCCTTGATAAGTCGCTGTTCTCAACCTCCCTAATATCAAGTATGCATTAAAAGATATCATTATGAACTAGGCTTATACTTTATGCTGGTAACCCGTGCTAATTAGGTGCAGTATACAGTAGAACCATAGCTTCCTCATTCTTTGCCCCTTTTTAATTTATTTTACTAATCGTGGATGGATAGGTGACTAATTCCTGCATTAATGAAAGCCATACCGATATCATAATTTATTTCCTTTCACTCATAGGCATTCGCAGAGTCAGGAGACTACCCTAATGTTGTCTTCTATAAAGTTGACGTTGATAAAAATTCGGAGGTATGTATATAAAACGGCCGTTTTGACACTGCGATGTTAGTGCCGATGTAACGTGTGTTTTTTTGTTATAACGTTATACATACTCAAATGTCAATGTATTCAAGCATTGGTGTCATTAAAACATAATAGCGCCTGATACTGAGTTATCAGAAAAGCTTAACATCAAAGGTTATCACCGATTACTTTAGGAAATATCCAAACTAACAGGATGTGCAAATTCTTTTTCTGTTGAGAATATCTGTGTACTCGAATACACGTATCATCCTCATTAGATAAATTTAACACGTACTCGAGTATCTCCGTTTTGCAAAAATTGTAAACTCGCATAATGATTATCTTCGGTTGCTTTTATTCAAACACATCGTTTTACACATACATAAATAATCATCTTTGTTCGACACATCCTACATAATATCTAATATCACTTTGGTTAAATGATCCGCACAAAATGTGTGTGTTTGTTTTTCACACGTCACATACCAATCTCATCTGCGTCTGTACACATACTCAGATATCATTTTTGTTTTGTAGACTGCTGAGTCTGAGGAGGTATCAGCCATGCCTACATTTAAGTTCTACAAGAACGGAAAAAAGGTGAGTACGTTAGCCCCCCCCCCCCCCGATTCCCTTTGTCGTTGGCCCATCAGTTCATCAGTTTGAAAATACTTACAAAAGGACCACGTGAAAATCATATTTGAACTCTCTCTTTTTGACGAAGTTGGGCGCTGTGAAGAACTTAGTTAAACTCTCTAAAGCTTCTTTGCCAACACTGTCTTTGCAAAGGATTTCAATGAGTCTCCATATACTCACTATCACATTTAATTGATCATTTGAGATCTTCTAGAATATTCATGCTTTGATCCCAAACTTTGGAATAGAATTCTTACATGTTACAATAACAGGGGTGGTTGTTTCATTTCCGAAACAAAAAGCCCATCTTGGGGTACTTTTTTTGGAAAAACATGATACCGGTACTCGTATTTCGGCCTGTTTTTTGTCAGGCTTGTCGCAACAACTTTCCAATCAGTATATACATGTACATGTACATGTAAATGGGTTAGCTATGACTTATAAAATCGACGTCCGACCAATAATTTCAGAACTCTTCTGTCAATCAATAGGTTCCCCTTGGACGGTCGTGGCGTATCTGTCCCAAAGGACAAGTGCTGACTGGACATTCGTCTGACTGTTCTAGAGTACTTAACATCTTTATTGTCTTTTCTTTCAGGTCGATGAATTAGTTGGTGCAAGCGAACCGGGGCTCAAGGCTATTCTGGACAAACACAAATAAACTTTATCACTATACAAAAATGTGTAACCGAGTTAGATTAAGTGAAATTGATTATAGGCCTACTTATTGCCAGTTACCACCCTATTTTCCTTATCAGACTACCGGTGTATATCAATTATAAGGCAGTAATCATGTCAGAAGAGTGGGAAACAGCTTACGCCGACTCGAACCAAAAAAGAACATTTTTCCTAAACAAAAGAATCAGGAAATATAACAGAGAATCGGAAAATGGAACAATTAGGCACTTTCTGCTAATTCATCCAATAACAATAGTAATGAATGCAATGTTTGCCATTGTTCTTCTATCAAAAAGCTCGGCTTTTAAGAGAGCTGCTAATTTTTTTAACCCATGAATGAAATCATTTTGATGATAATTCTTTTTAACTTTACATCTAGGTTATACTGAATCACTTTGGGCTTTTTACTCATCCCACGAAGATTCTTCTTCCCATGTACATCGTAGAACAAATAAACAGTTCTAACCACAACGCTTCCTTCTTTATATCTGTTGGGACAAAAATCCAGAACGGTCTGACCCAATTTGTGCGAACCGCACTGAATTGCCACCTTACGTTGTACATGTGTACATGTACTCTGGTCTTGTCAAAATTATATATCGGGTGGCCAAAAGAAAAGCAACTAAATTCACACGTGCTTGAAAGATATCACACAGAAAATGTGGTCAGCTTTAATGACTATCAATGGTTTAAGTAATTGATACCGAACTGTCGGTATTGGTTGTCTCACCAAAACTGCGAGGGTGGACCTAAAATGTAGACCAAAACCGAGGGGTAGCCGAGGTTTTGGCCACCAATTCAGCTCAATTTCTATTCCAAAACATCTCGAATTAGATAACGAAAAATGTGGTTTTAAATGCTTTTTGACTGCTTCCATATTTTGCACTAACCCAAGCGGTTATGGTTGCCTATGCACAAGGAGGATACCGCGGTGACGTCATATCACGTGATCACGACCCATATTACTGATCGCTATGGCCAATCAGATTCAGTCTAATGACAGCACCAGCACTGAACACATCTCCACGTCTCACTGTCTGGTGCGCTCCTGTACACAAAAACACCAATAGACATGAAATATTGCAATACCTGGTATGGATTCTTCCTGTGTAAAATAAAATTTACAGAGCAGATTAAACTTCCACGAATAAAAAAGACGTTTGGCGTGGCCAAAGTGCGGAAATAATGTCTCCGCTAAAATACACTACGAAATACACTAGGCAATGCACTACGCGATACACGGTAGAGATGCAGTTGAGTTTGTTATTGTTTTGACTTAGAAGCCCGCCCATATCATAATATATATTCATGTATTCATGAAGAATGAACTCATTTCTGTCCCATACAACTCTAAGAACAGTCAATTTCTCCTTAAATCATTACCGAAACCGCGATATCCGCAGGAAGATTTCGTTCTAGTGTCCGAAAATGCATGATCTTACAGGGGCGCTAACTCGACAAATAGAGGGGATCTATGGGGATCTATGCGAGTTTTAGGTCCTACAGGTCTCGAACTTGTAAAATCTGTAAACATTCCTCCAAATCCCAATATGATATTGAAGAGATTGCCCCATATCTGGGAGACTGTTTTGAAACCATCGCTAATTTTGGAAGATCGGTGCCCGGCTATTTGGTTTTAAAAACCCTATTTTTCCCCATCAAAACAGCACTTTTCATTATTCAAATGATAACTTATTGTCTGAAGACTTATTTCATAGCAGAAAAGTACTTATAACTCTGATTTGATGCGAAAAATCTAACTTTAATTGATGACTTGATTTTCCCTTGGCCGTGGATCGGAGACGACCACAATTTATTTTTTAAGCCTTTTAGCAGTTAAATTGTCAATGTTTGACCGCGACGCATCAAATACTGCGTGGGGTTGTGAATCTGAAATTTTGATACGATATTCCGGACAGTCGGGCAAGTAAACGGTGAAAAATAAACTGGTAGTTGACCACGGAAATGTTTTGATAATCGACAAATTAGACAGACTTATATCTGTAGACTTGCCACAACAAATATTTTTTCAATATCTCTCCAAATATGTACTTGAGAGTTAAAAACATGCACTCGTCTAATTGATAGGCCTCGACCCTCCAACCTGTGAATATTCATTAGTGGTCTTGTCTCATCGAGTTTGTTTACAATATGCAGCGCCATCTTGGAAAAGCCGTCACCGCGGTATCCTCCTTGGCCTATGCACAACCGCTGAATTCAGAACGAGGCACTGTATAGGCGCATAATGCATTTACACTGTAGACTGTGGTTCACTACAAATCCAATCTAGATGTTTTAGAACAAATTTCAAGGTTTTGTTACAGCGAAGAAAATAAAAAAGCTTCCAAAAATTACCATGCCGGTGTAAAAGTAAAAAGTGTCCCCCCTGGAAAAAGTGTCCGGTCCTATTGTATTCTGCAATATGGTTCTATAGATACCCTGACAGTCAATAGCTCAGAGATTGAAGCGCATAATAGAATCCTTTGTTCCCGGACATTTTATCCTAGGACATTTTAAACTTCTACACCGGAATACTAAAACTATCCTTCCCCGAATCTTAATTTGAAAAAGAAGACATTGTGAATGTCACATGGTTCCCGCGCGATTGTATTCCACAAGTTGAAGATATGCCTATTTCGTAATGTCCTTGACCTCTGACCTTGAAATGGATTAGTCCATTAAGCGCCAAAACAGCACAAACATACATGTGATTTGGTTTCAGGCTTCTGTATGTCCTACACGTTGAGATGTCTGCGATTAGTATCAAATATGACATAGCATAGTTTGTGATTCACAATAACGTTGACCTTTGACCTTGAAATGGATTAATTAAGTCCCTAAATGCCACAACAACACAAATACGTGTGTGATTTGGTTTCTGATTTCTGGTTTCATGTTTCTATCTGACCTACAAGTCGAAATACTTGCGATTATTGAATATTATATGTCTATTTCGCAATGACCTTGGTCTCTAGCTGACCTTGAAATGGATCAGTTCATTGAACGCCCCAACAATACAAACATACGTATGATTTGGTTTCATGCATTCGCCTTGCCGACAAGTGAAGATGTCGGCAAATATCAAATGTGACATATCAATGTCACTGTGACGAAACGATAAAACCCACAAGTTGACATTTTCAACCAAAATGGTCAACATATAGCTACAAAAGCGTGCACATTTTTAAACATGATGTTATTAAATCTTGAATTTAGTTACTTTTTTGGCCAGCCAATATCCTCTAGTTTTTTGCCAATTCAAGACCGGTTCTTGATTCAAATGAAGCTAGATATTGTAATCGCCGGGTCCTCCGGCATCTCCTCCATTCATTCAAATCCGGATGACGGAAGAAACCACGAGATCTTCCGCAACCCCTTTCCAATGAGCTCCTTTAATTTCAGTGTGGGTATTCGGACAGTGTCAGCAACGTGACTGTGCCATTGTCATGACTGTCCGCTTTGGTTCCACTTGCAGTGAATGTGGTGATTATACATTACATTGCTGGAGTCATTTCCATTCACTACAAGTGTAACCATAGTGGACAGTCATGGCAGTGCATGAAGGTAACCATAGCGGACTATTACTGCATTTTAAGTCACTTTATAGAACACTTTGAGCAAAGTGCTTGTTATCACATCTACCTATTCTGGTGTGCATGCTACACAACACAGCACATGCAATAATCTTGACAACTTGGGAAGATATGGTAAGAATAAGCGCGATTTGTGCCCTGAATTAGGTGAAGGGCTATACAAAAACAATGCTTTTTCCTATTTATTCCGGACAGCTACACCAATATTAGCCTACATGTATGCCCATTCTGGGGTTACGGGCCGGGAGTACTCCTGATTTAGCCCGGGCTCCGGAAAACCACAGGAAAAACTTCCACACGGAATAGTCGTTTACGAGACTTTGCTATAGGTGTAGGCCTACGCGGTACATCGATCCTCAACTCTTGACTGGATAAACTTTTCTTTCACCCTCTCCATCTGCCGAGGGAGAGACAGTCTATTACTAACATATGTATATACATATAGCATACACGCATATAAATGGACATGTACCGGTGTAATGTTTTTGAGTGTTTCTGTTTTTGAGTGTTTCCCCTCATTGTTTGGGAACGCTCAAAAATAGATTGACAAGTTTTTCTGTGTATCCCCCCTATTGAAAAGTCGTGGTCTCTCTAGCTGCCTATTGCTTGGAAACACTGACACATGGGGAACAACCACAGATGTTACACCGGACAGGTTACCCCTACAATCCAATGTTCGCCAATTCTGATTCGACTTCGCCGGGGAACTGTGGTTATTAGGCCTTCAGAAGTTTATATCGATCAGTTATTACGCCCATGCTACGACATCATGTCCTCAGGTCGATTCCTATCTCACATGAAATGTAACCGAGGTATACTTTTTTCAACTTTTCCAAAAACTAGCTAAAACACAGTCTCGATAGTAGTGTAACGTGCCGTTTTAAAGTTTAAAGCCTTGTCTTGCATTCAAAGATAAACTGAAATGCTTGCAATGTCACAGAAAACGCAGAGAAATGGAAATAATCACACACTGCACTTTCAGTTCAACGTTGGCCACTGGCCTTTGACATTATTTGGGTCAAGGCAATATTCAAGAGTAAGAAATTACAGGAAAGAGTTAGCTGGTTAGAATTGTATTTAAAATTTGAGATAAATGATATATCTACAAAAATTCGGGGGTCACTCCCCTCTATTCTGAGCAATTCACTTTTTTCTGTCACACCCAGTATTTCTCTACATCTCAATGACTGGTATTCTGCGACCAAGCCGGACTGCAAAGCCTGCTATTATGCCCTTCCGATTTCCTAGAAAAGGGAAGGATTAAATTGTTTTTTAACCAAAAATTGTTGAAGCGTGGAGTAAAGTTTTTAGTTTCAGAAACTACCTCGACTCATACGCTCTTCAAAACTCTTTTGATTCAGCTGAGAACAGGATGTCAATATAGGGGACTCATTGACGGGGTTGCAAGGCGAATGAACATCGGAAACTGTAGAGTGAGTCCTCCATTGCAGTTTCTATGACTACACGAAGTGATGTCAACATCCTTTGGGATAACATCAGCTTCGCCAAGAAATCCGGACATCATGTCTTTAGCTCTACCATTGTCTACAGCAAACCAAGTGCACTCATCCGAAGAGGTCAGTTTCGAGGGGAAAGCGTATATTGGGTCTGCAGTTATGCAACAACCCATCAGTGTCCGTCCTTAAGCCATCAGTTCTGCCGGGAATGTGTCGGCAGACATTGCATTCTTAAAATTAATTCGCAAAAATGACTTTCTGCTAGTAATTTTTTACTATTCTGGTAGTTCCTTAAGCACCAACTGTGAAATTAGTGGTTTTAACTATCGAAATTCTTTGAATGGCATTTAAAACCAGGGAAACAGTGGCAGAAAAGTAGTAAAAAACCAGGCAGAGAGGAAGAGTGACCAAAACATTTAATTTATAAAATGGTAATTCTTAACCATTTTACTACTTTTACTGGTGATGCAACCGAAACTAAATGTACGAGATTAGTTGTTTTCACTAGTAAATTTTAAGAGTGTCGGTTTTCAACTTTGACCGATCCATCAACGCCTATCCGACAACCACGACAATTCGCGGATATTTACGGACTTCGCATTAATCCCACAATGCCCATCCTGCGACGTCAGGGTCGCCGTGATGTAGTGGATTTTGGTCTTCCAACACCCAATATTTCAATAGCAGCACGAATTTAATGATGTCATTTCCGCCGAGATTATCGAGACATTCCGTCTTCAGCTGAAAAACAAGAATCATCATTTTCTGAACATTGCGTCTTAGGTACATGCACTTATCAAACATAACCTCAGGTGCAATCTCAAAAGGGGGTGCCTTAGGCAGAAGCTGGGTGGTCTGAGGTGATAAGAATACTCCTCGCACAATATATTGCGAACAGTGTCGATTGATTGTGGCATACTAGAGACGCCTATAGGCGATTTTGTGTAACTTAACCTGACTCTGCTGGCTCCGCCTCCCCATAATCTCCAGCCACGCGAAGAAGGCTTCATTTGGTAGTAAACATGACATTTTTACCGTCGCCACATGTTGCCTCTTGTTTAACCAATTGAAAAAAGTGGCACATCTCGAACAGATGTCTTGAGAGACAATACAGACGAATACCACCTGAGATCCTCAATCGAATGCTGAAAACCTGGCACCCATTGATTTTGAAATAGCCAATACATGACACAATTGAATATCTTATAGAACTGTCAACTCTGGGTCTATTTTTAATGTTAATACTGGTATTTATAAACATATTGACCTTCACCAAGATGGTTTGACCCCATAAAAGGAACTAGCCCCTGGTTTCCAAGAATTAGCAAGGTTACTCTCATGAATATTAATGAGATAGTTGTTTTGAACCAGAAAATGACGCCATCTTGTTGGATGACAATGTTTTTGCGTAATTCAGAAATACATCACCAATATGGCGACAAGTTTAGAAACTCTGCGCTCTGGGTTGAACAAATACCCGAATTCGTTCAGTCTCAAAGGACATGAGGAGTTGGTGTACCCGAAACTGGATGCTATGCTGCAGAAGCTGCTAAAGGAGGAGGATGACTGCGCAATATGGAGTACATCTCTGAGAACGCATTATGTATGTTCTGTGAAAAACCTGAAGGCCTTTGTCCTCTTCAAATTCAACCGAACAGCCGAAGCATTTCGATTACTTGACGACGTTTTGTCGTTGAGCAAAGGTAGGAATGTCATCGGTTTGGCGAACAGGGGCCTGATGACTTTGGACAGTGGTGATCCTTCAGATGCTTTGGACACCCTGGCCTCTCTTCAACAAGCTACGCCGATGGACTTGCTTCTCGCCAAAGCTGAAATGGCTTTTGCATACAGAAAGATGGGGCCCAGGTATAACGCATTTTGCAGAGATTCGTACGACAAACTCCTCGCTGAGATTGCTGAGAAAGGACTTGATCAATGTGACCCAAATTTCTGCCAAGAAGCGATCTCAATTTGTGATGAATTTCGTGTCTTTTGGTGCTATGATGCAGCTGTCGCCATTGACCGTGCTTTGGGCAAAAACTTGCAGACGAATTTCAACTGTTTTGATGTAAACAAAAATGGCGACCCAGAGAAATTGCTCCGACGAGGCTGTGAACTTTTGAAATATTGCTTGGAAAGGAGAACTGACCACACAAAGGTTTGGATAAAATACGTTGAAATATATAAAAAGTATAAACAGATTGATCCGAAGAGGAACAGAACGCTGAAATTGCAATGGCTGACTGCTGGGAACGTAAATGTATGGGACTGCCTGGAGAACGCTGTAGCAGACGTCGAAATGTCACATGACCATGACGCATTGATGAGATTGGGTAGGTTGTTTTTGTCAGGCCCTAGAGCTAACTTTCAACTCGCTAAACATTACTTATACAAGTCCCTGATGATCCGGGAGAGTGAGTTTGCTCATCATCAGCTTTCCCGCGCGTTCACGATGGAGTTGGACAACAGTAAAGACGACTTTGTCAATAATGGCACACGATGTTTCCTTCAAATCGAACACCGCGAAAGCTTCGCCACGCTGCCACGCTTTACACGTTCCAATAGTGTCCAACACATCTATGACTATTACAAACGATCACCAAATGACTTCAGGCTTGAACAAGCCATATATCACATCAAACGGGCCAATGACCTTGCCGGGGAGTCATCGTGTATGATCCTTTCAGACTTGGCAAGATGTGTCTTCCGGTACTGTGACGACCCAGCAGCAGAAGACACCCAGCGTGAACTGTTTGGCTGGCTCCGCCAAGCACTGAGCCTTAAAAGTTCAACGAAAGGTGACAGGGCCAAAGCTTACATGCAGATGGGTATGATAAAAGAGTTAGTTGGCGACAGAGAAAGGTCTAAGCTTTACTTGAAAAAATCTATTGAGGTCGCCGCCGGAAGTAGGTCAGAAAACTTTCCCTCTCTCCCAGTCCTTCTCGAAATATTACGGGAAGAAATATCAGTCTCTACGAATGCAGAGGAGCTACGCCTGTACGAAACTGTGCAGAAAATTGGCAAAAGTACGAATGCTTTGAAAAGACAGAGCAACAAAGACAGGAGCACCGTTGCTTCAGAATCAATGCTGAATTACATTGAAGGAAAAATGATGTGGTTCAAAGGCCGCGGCATGATTCAAGAGGCTCTGGTGTCCTTGAAACTGCTTATGAGTATGAGAGACCTTTGTGCAGAGGAAAGGGAGTTTGCCATCAATCTGTGCTTGGAAGCAGAAGATACTCAGTCTGCGAAAGACGGCAAAGAACTACATGTAACCGAGAACAACTTTCAGGAACTTTTTGCTACTTCGGTAAAACCTATTGCGAGGGAAAATCTCGAAAATCTGTGCGCTCAAACTGAGCAAATTGTGAAAACCATGAAAGAAAATGGTGAAAAATCGGATGGTATTTACGCAGAAGTTATGTCCCAGTTGCTGAAGGTGCCAGGAGTTGACGAAAGCGTTGTTGAAGATTTGGCAGCTGAAGCGGAACAGGTGTCATCCAAGATGGAGGACACTGTTGTTGTTGACATTCAGTATCGTCTGCTTTGTAATCTGTTGAAGTCGTCCTTCAGCAGCCATCACGATATCCTCGTCTATTCCTGTGATGTGAAGGAAGACAAACAACAGACGGAAATACTGGTAGCATTCTTGGAAAACGGGCTAGGCTTGGCCGACCATTGCTGCTGGGCGCAAAGGGACTTGGTCCACAACTGTGGCGGGGAGTACGAAGTATACATGACAAAGGCACTGTGCCGATCTACGCGCGTTCTTGTCCACGTGACGCCCCAACTCCTTGAGGACAAAATGGACGTGCGAATTTTGACCTCTGTTTTGAATGATACCCATGAGAGGGCATACGGACAATTCATCATGGTAGAAGTGACAGGAAATGCAGAGCTTGAGTTTCCAAACTGGTGCAGGCGAGGAGACTCGAGCGTCATTTCTCTCCCAAGTCTGAAATTCGACGAAAAAGAGCAAATAAAGTCGGCAAAAAGAAAACTGATGAAGGCGCTCCTGCTTGGGACAGGTTGATTGGTGCTGATTGGTGCTGTCCTTTGTGAACGTGATACGTCATCAGGTTAAAGGTCAGAGGTCGGAGGTAAGCATATACATATGCATATGTGATTCTTCTTTTCCAAGTGAAATTATAGCCGCAGTTACCCACAGCCTGAGATCCGTTTTTCTCAAAGTGTAATTCATATTTGTGATACCTTGTTGGCAAACTTTACAGTAGACCTTATGTATGGATGAAAGCTTCCAAAATGCAAAAATATTTATCACTGGTGTTAGTTTCCCGAAAATGTATCCCAGAATATCGAATTCCTATACAGTTTCTATGTGGAAAATTATGTCTGATAGAAAACCTCAGTTAACTTGGCGAGGAGTCCCACTTCAAAGAGGGTGTCGCGGAATTTTAATATCCGAAAGATCTACAGTCTTGGCAGTCGTGGATACGCCATGTACATGTAACCATTGGGTTCTTGTGTACAAAATGCACATGGAAAAATACTTCCAATTAAAAAAAGTTAATTCCTTCAAAAAAGGTACAAAGAATATTTCGAGCAAATTTTTTTGTTATTATGAAAAAATAAGGACAATAATAAGAGAGGTTAGAATATGAAACTTCAGAAAGGAAAAAAAACGACTTTATTTTAAAAGAGCTACCCCAGGTTATCTGAAATCAGATAATTAGTTTTTTTATTAATTCACTGCAAACATAAAATCAATAAGAACAAAACGACACCTCGTCAAGCTCTGATCTTGCACTTGGTAAAATGAAGAAAAATATGGGGTATTTTGTCATGAGTACAAAATCATCTATTTCATGAATGTAAGTTAAAGTGGTACAATTAAAGCCCTAGTACAATTATGGATCCTGCAGTGTTGTACCACCTTACCCTATAATGTATTTGATATTATATATGATTTTCCTGGGCGCGATTTTGGACAAGTGTTCATTAGAGAGTAAGGACCTCATTTAAATTCAATGTTCGTGTTCGCTTTGACTAAGCTCTGCTGAATAAGTTGAAATCTTTGAGGCATGTATTTTGTGACAAAAATCAAGCAACAATCAGGCAATAGGATTGATAGCCTAGAACAGAGCAGACTTTTTTTTTAAAGCCCCATATTTTCAGAATCAGTACCCAGTGCTAGATAAGATAATGTAATCATGCTTCCACATCCTTAGTCATTTTTCATTTCTGACCTTGCCCATATTCTAAATGAGTTTTTGACCTAGTGCTGAATTGCACAAATCACTTCAAAGAAATGTGTGTGGAAGTTGGGTTCAGCATCATCTTATGAATTCTCGTATTTTGGAACACACTACAGCCGAATCTAGTGAATACATCTTTTGAAACTTAATGCACCAGAACAGGATGTAATTTTTATGCGTTTTCTTTACTTTGCAGAGTTCTGAAGTGATAACAAACATATTTTTGTGAACTCTTTTATCTTGCGTCCTAATTTCGTGCTCCGAACCCAGATGCGTCCCATGCAAGGAAATCACGTGGAATTATACCATATTGAGTGTTTGTATTTTTCTGTAAGTTATCGAACTTTAGGGGAAATATTCGTAAAATTGATGAATGATGTCCGTTTCAGGCAGACATCCATTTTGAGAGAAAAAATGACTCGAATTGAATGAAAATTGTGGCCGGTGGCGAGGTACCGGTATATCATCATACAGCAGGGAGGTTAAAACGAATTTCTACTCACTTTTAGGACCCAGTCCCAGTCATGTAATGATATTTTCTTGAAAAGATGAATGCCGCGGGGTTGTCGCGTGTTCGATGATATTTGTATACACATCTACACTATCCCCGCACAAAGGTCAGATTTGGTTTTTTCTACCGCGTGGAACGTCATGATTTGAATTCAAAGTAAAATTTACATCTCATAAATATTTAAAGCTGGACAGTTAACCCGTGAAATGATATATATACCACCTCTGTAACACTGTAACCAAAATACATGTATATACAGTTCGTATAATGTAAATTGAACGTACGAGGTGTTAGAAAAAAGATTTGTCACTTTTGATTTCTAATAACTTCTAAACTGCTACTCCGATAGCGACCAAATGTTAATAACATGTAACTGACATCCATCGTATTTTCTGGTAAAGGTTTGGTTGCGTAATGAGTTATGAAAACCGAGTAATAAGGGATAATTATAATAATTGGGGTTGTTTTGGTTTTCCTGTCACTCTTGACCTGGCGTCCTCCGATTGCTCTACAGCGTTCAAGGCAGTGACGGTGGGGGGGGGGGGGGGCTCTTGATGCAGAAGATCACTAGTTTGTCAAGGAAGTCTTGGTCACCTCGAATGTCATTGCACACATCCTCGATTGTTTGTTGCAGTTCGTCAGTCTACGTTTGCAAAGGGCCTTCGGACATACATCAACTCTTCCAGATATCCCCAGAGAAAGAAGTCGCATATTGTGAGGTCTGGGCTTCGATTAAAAATGCTTTTGAAATTTGGTCTCTATCGGAGTAGCAGTTTAGAAGTTATTAGAAATCAAAT